>NC_058137.1:21495635-21805933 GCF_011075055.1 Mangifera indica | reverse complement strand
TTTTATTTCCTTTTCCTTCCCCAACTACGATTTGTCTCTCTTTTTTCATTTCCTTTAAAAAACATATTTTAATAAAAATGACTGACCATACCTATTTTAAAGCCAAATCACTCTGAAATGGTGCAACTTGGACAAAATCACACAACTTGGTGCGATTTTAACATTTCTATATGATATCTCAACTCTCATACTCTTTCACAACACAACCTAACCACCTCTTCTTTACTGTAAAACATGATGAATGGAGCATCAACTAGATGGCATTTTGAAGAAACAAATACTCCAACACCAACATTGAAACAACAACCACCTGAACCTCCTAAGCCCCTCTCAACACTTTACAAGATAATCTTAACCAAAACGACACAAGACTCAACATTCCTTTGAGCCATGGTGACCCCTATGTCGTCTCTTGCTTTTGAACAACTTCTACAGTTGTCTGCTCAATCGTTGATGTTGTCCATTCTGCCTACTATAATATTTATTCATCTATTGTTGGCATTCTCCTTGCCAGAAGGTAAACACCACATCCTTATTACCTTGTCTAGCTATTTATGATGCTTATTTGCTTTTTTTTTTTAAATTTTTTGGGGTGTTTGTTATATTCTTCTTGCCTTGTTTCTGATTTGCAAAAGATACTTAAATTCAAATAATAACAACAAAAAGGAAGAAATGGTCCAATAAATAGACTAATAGTTACAAATGAATGGCACCACAACATTTTATTCCATGTTTTAAGCTCATACATGGAATTCTTAAATACCCAATTGCATTCTTGCTAAAGTTTTATACTTAATGAAAACCACAAAAATATAATATTTAGTAGTAGGTAATGACTAATATATTTTTAAATTAAAAGACAAGCTTATCTTTTCATTAAACCAATCATAAAATGTAAAAAATCTTATTAATATAATTAGATGACAATGAAAAATTAGACTTTACAAATTTAATAAACAAAAAATTATTGTTTCATTAAAATTTTGTTTTTAAACCCCGCTAACCAACAATAAATAATTTATTAACACAAAAGATAAAAGGATTTTGAATTGTTTGTCTCAAAATGGGTCTATTTATATATTTATATCACACTTTTTTATAGTTTAAATATTTTTATCACCTTATGTATTGAAATACGTAAATTATCTTTATCTTCAATCTTATAAAGATTCATGTTAAATATAATTTACTTTTGTTTAATATTATAATTTATGTTGTTAATATTATTTAATGTCGTTATAATGTAGTTAGAGGATTGATGATTAAAACTAGGAATCAGTTGATAAATATCTAGGCATGGATAAAAAAAAAAAATGAAAAACGGGTTGACATTAATGTCAATTCTTGATGTTGGCGTTAACAACACTGGGCCTTGGCATTGACATTAATGCCAACCCGTTCCTCGTGTGTTTTCTTTATCTAAACTTAAATCTTCATTAACTCATTCATAATTTTAACCATTAGTACTCCAACTACATTCTAACAGCATGAAATCACAACATTAAACAATATAACAATATAAAATTACGATATTAAACAATAGTAAATTATATTTAATATAAAATCTCTATAAGGTTTAAGACAAGGGCAATTTATGTATTCCAATACATAAATTGATAAAAATGATTAGATTATGAAAAGTGTAATATAAATGTATAGGTAAACCCATTTTGGGGTAAAAAATTCAATATCATAAAGATAAAACTTCAAATATTATTTTTAAATTTGTCATCAAACATTTACAATTGTGGATTAATTTCAAAAATATTCAAACTTGAATATATTTGTCTATTAATAAAATTATGTGTATCTATTTTAAATATATAAATAGGTATATATTTAATATATGACATCAAATAATTGATTAATTTTAAATTAAAGATAAAAAATCATTAAATCACTTGTTTGTCAAAGTAAATTAGTATAATAGGGTTAACGTTACTTACCCACTTAATGATATGGGCAAATTACATTTTTAGCCTTAACTATTTTATATATATATATTTTTCACCTTTCTTCTCCTTTTCTCATTTCTTGGTTGCCTAAAAAGCAAAATAACAATCCTAAATTATTAAATTAAGTACCCGCATAAAAATACTAAAACCCTTATTCATCTAAGTTAAAATTCTCCAAAAACATCAAATAAATATTATATATTGAAATGTCCAAACTTCTCCCACCTCTAACTCTCTGCCCATCTCTTACCACCTTTTCGAACAACACCTTTCCACCTAAAACTTTTGCCAAGCCGACAAGAAAATCCATTACCTCTTCATCATCCTCGTCTAAGAATCCACTTAAAAAAAGCTATATCTTCTTTTTTGATGTTTAATTCATTTCACTCGCTAATCTTAAAGTCATTAATGACTTTTAGCAACGATACACCAACAAGAAGTTTGACTACTCTATTAACAAAAGGCATGACATCAATCCCTTCTCCAATCCACCAACAATGACCATTTTAGTGTTATAAATTCAATAATGGATAATCAAAACCTAAAACAAATAAAATCAAAACACATTGTTTTCAACTTCAAGACTCCAATGACCCTAAAATTACTTAAAAATCCAAGTAAATTAGTCCAAAAGAATAATCAAACCCACCATTTTTGAGAAAGGATCATACTTGATGACAGAGAGATGCATTCTTGATATTGTTTATAGTTTCACATTAGTAGAGATTGTAGTAATCGTTAACCATTAAGAGTCTTGCCCTATGCGTCCTCGCAATCACCTCCAAGTAACTATCATAAATGTTGAACAACTTCAAACCTGTGCATTTTTCTCTACGGTCATTGAAAATAAAATCAAAATAGGAATAGAAAGAAGGGAATGAGAGGATTCAGTTTTGTATTAATAAAATAAAAAAGGCATATCAAATTCATGACAAATATAATTATGAAATTGTGAATAAAAAAATTATAAATTTTTTGGAGTTAATATTATTTAGCTTCAATAAAGGCAAAATTTTCTTTTATCTTTTTATCAATTTTATATAAAAATAAATAAATTTAACAAATAGATTAAAAATAAAATTTTCAAACGAATGAGGTAAAAAATCATTTCATCAAAGTTTGGGTGGGATAAAGTAGTTCGGCCTTTTTTTAAATAAATAAATAAACAGGCTCTAAAGATTTTTACGTGGATTCTTTTGACTCTTCTCCCGTTGGCACACAGAGCACAAGGACAAAATTGAATTTAATATAATAATAAAAATTATACTTTTATTTTATTTAATATTTGAATCAGTCAACAGAACTTTGACCGTAAAAATCAATTAGCTTTCTGACAAATAGCCAGCTGTCCTTTTGTATTTTTAGTTTTAAAAAAATTAATTTATTTGTAAAATTTGCTGCATATTTCCAAGTATTTTATGACAACTCTTAATTAATAATTTAATTGATTAATTAAATTAATATCTCCCTTCTAGAGTTTGAATTTCATTTTTATGTAACCCTAAATAGACCTAATTTTTTGTACTCTCACTTTCACAATTACAAAACACATCATTTTGACTAAGTACTAATCTAATATAGTTTTATTTCATACAGTGAGTATTATTATAATTATACGATGTGTATTCATGTGTCACATCAAATTGTTAATGAATAACTTTATCATATAAGATTTATTACTATTTTTTTTTGATGAAGTCATTTAATGTTATGATAATTCTATCATTAACACTAACGTTCATGGTAATAACAATATTAAAGTAATTACAGACAATTTTAAGAACGATTATTTAATATGCACATTAAGTGATCACGATCAGTTGTCACATACTAATTCCTTCATTACAATTCAACCATTTTAAGGATATTTATCTGGGTATATATAAATGTTTTTATAGACAAAAAAAACTATATAATAATTACAAATATGACTCTTATTAATAAACATGTACCATTATGAAGATTAATTTTAGGACACCAACCCTAATAAGGAACATCCTAAAACTTTATTAATCTCTACAATTTAATACTGTCCCGAATAATTTGTTCTCATTCAAATATTTTTATCTCTCTATTTTCTTGTTCATCACAAAATGGGTGAATTGACAGAGCTTTGCAAGTATGGCAAAAAAATTAAGAAGGATCAAATTACAAAAAATATTATTTTATTAAATTCATTTACAAGTATAAAAATATTTAGTTCGTAGGTACACAAATAAATACTTTTAGTTTACAAGTATCTAAGTCATACTGACACTAGCTTACATAATCCAAAAAATACGATGAAATCTTCATGTGGTAAATGATTCTAGAAGTTTTTAAAGTCCTTTCAGACTCTAAAAGTTGGGAAACAACTGTTATATGGTTAAAAAGTTCTCTAAAAAATTAACTCTCAAATATGGATGACTTGCGGTTAGCAATTAAGTAGTACCACACCCCACAAAGACTCTATCCAAATAATAGATATATCAACAAGCGACTAGCTATTAATCAGACAACTTTTATTCAACAACCTTTGAATTAAAGAAATCTCTCCAAGACAAAGTTACAATTATTCTCCAATCAAAAAAGAAACTCTCGTTTAACTTATTCGACAAGATATTCTATTAACACTCATCTTTAACGTCTTTTATAAACAACATATTGTTAATAGATGCAAAATTTTCTCTTATTTGAACTTAAGTTACAAATATAATTGATGATCCTAATCCATAGGAGTTTGAATGCATTTTTCCCTCCAAAAAATCTTGTAGATAAATAGACGAAGAGGAAAAGAGAATGAGAAAAGACAAAACAACACACACTAAAAGCACGTAAGTTATATGTAACACTATTGTACAATACTCATATTAGTAATAATATTGTAGAGGTAAATATTTCAATCATCAGACTGAACTATCTTAAAAACTTTATGTTTTATTTTTTTATTTACTATTTATCATACTTAAACATATGGTAGATCAATCAAAGTCTCTTTATGTTTTAATTGTTACTATTGTAATTTATTTTGTATAAAACTTTAAATTACATATATTAATTAATAATAAAAAATTACATCAACATATAGTAAAGAATACCATAAATTCCGTGATTTATGGGTGAGATTTATTAATTTTCTTTTATTTGTCATTAAAAAACTTATAACATATTTTACTAGTAGGGTTAACATTAATTAATGATTTAATAATACGCAAACCAATATGAAAAAAAGAAGTTTACATATGAAAATTCGCCATCTATGTTTCTTATATAAGAGTAACAATTTTTGGGATGAACTCGTTGACACGTCGACAAATTATCCAGTGTGATTCATCCACGTGACACTTCATTTAATGGACACGTGAATATTACAAAATAATGAAATTCATTTACGTGATAACCCTGCTCGAAAATTGTGCTTACGTGTAATAATCCTTTTGCTAGTTGGATAATGATAAAATAGACCGTTGATAAATTTTGATAATAATCTAACGGTGGAAAATAGTCTCTAAGATTCCTAGCCAGTCCCTTTACTAAAATTGATTTAAAAAATTCCGCGTGAAAATTGAGATGTCGAGTTTTCACAAACAGCTGCATTCCACTGTGGTGCGGTCGTCCAGCAATCGCTATCGCGTCCAGTTTGAAGTTCTCTTCATTTTCCACGTGTCGTACTCATATTGGCTAATCATGAGAAGACGTTCTGAGTTTGGATACTTAATTTTTATTGGCCTGTTTTCTCTTTTTAACTTTGCCCCTTCCTGGATAATTTGTCTGGTCAATTGATAATTAAGGAAACTCATATATTAAAGGCAATTACCGACCAATATTATATAGAAGTTGGAAAATTTAAACATACCATTCTGAAAATCTTTGAATTGTATAGTAAATAGAATTGTGTATTTGGATTCGAGTTTGTGACGAAAGCAATCTGAATATAATTTAAGGTGTGACCGTTAGTCATATCTACATCCCCATTTATATACATACATTGTTATTTTGGATTTTGGAGGAGATTTCTCTTTTTTGTATTTAAATAGAATTGCGTATTCAAATTCGAGTTTATGATGAAAGCAATTTGAATGTGATTTGAGGTGTGACAATTAGTCATATCCACAATCCCATTTACATGCATATATTGTGTGTTCTGGATTTTGGAGGAGACTTCTCTTTTCTGTATTTGGTATTTTCTTTGTTTTTTGTGGATGAGCAGGAAAGCCTCCAAAGAGGCGTTCTCTCGAAATTAGATGGTTTTGGACATTTTATATATATCCAATTGTCTAATTGCTTCCAAGACAATTATTTTATAATCGGATCGGATTGATCCATCATAGATAAACCCAAATTTAATAGTATATATATATATATTTTTTGGGAATGGGATGATTTACTACATTTACATTATAAACAGGAATTTCCCACATCAAATTAAATAATTTCAATTATGCTAATTGGTTCACTAGAAAATTGGTTGCCGACTGACCAAACAATTTTTTTGAACAAACATGGTGATGATTATTTGTTTGGCACCTAATTTTCATACCATCTAAGCTTGAAGTATTTAATTAGGCAGGACAAAAAAACAACTATAGAGTATAATAAATTTTCATTTAATTTAGATGTTTGGCATTGGTAATAACTCTATGGCCACATTTGCCTTTACAATCGTGTTGGTTATGGCAAATCTATTAACATTATGCTCTAAAATTTTGTCGTTTGTTACCTAACTGGGAACTTAATTTATTAATGTCATTTCCAACTCTTTTTGACAATTATGCATCACATCTACCTAACCTAGCAAGGGAAACTCAATAAATCATTCATCGTTTTCGTTTGAGATGAAGATGAATCCAGTCAATAATGGTCATAGATTGACCAAAATAGAGGGAAAAGCCTAAAGGGAGAGAAAACTCGGTTGTCACCATCTCTGGCCATCAATAGTGGAGGCTGGGAAAACCTTAGAAAAAATGTTAATTTTTTAAACTTTAGGGGGAGGAGGGAATTTGTTAGAAAACTAAACCTAGGCGAGGGGAGGGGAATAAAATAAATTTTTAGTTTTTTAAATATTTTTATTAAATGATAATTTTACCCTTAATAGTAACAGTAAAATGTAATAACGGGTAGATGTTTAAGTTTTTGAAAGTTAATAAATATAAGTTTATATTTTCACTAAATCTTGGGTGGAAATAAGTCTTTTGATCTTATACTTATAATAAGTATCAATTTAAATACCAATGATAATATATTACTATGTGATTAAATAATTTTAAAGTAAAAATAAATTAATACTCAATTATATAATGACATATAATTATTTATATTCAAATTATTATTCATTATAAGTGTTATAGTATATTTATAAAATAAAAATATATTGAAAATTATATATAAATTTGATATTTGCTAATTATCACATCCCATACTGCTAAAAAAATAAGAGATTGTGTTGGATTTTAAGGACTTGTTAGATGTATTTTGGGAATGAAACAAGACATCTATTTAATTAGACCAATATTATTATAAAATATTGTTTGACATATGCGATCAAAAAGAAATAATTTAGGTAAAATAAAGGTATCCCATTTTTCATGAGTAATTCTATAAGATTTTAATTTCAATTAAATTCATTTTAAAATCATGAATCACGAGTATAATTAGTTTGATGAAATTTTATTGAATATATTTATTTGTACGGTACGAATACTTCGATTTCTATTGTAATATTGATTATTTAATATTAGCATATTTCATTAGAAAACCTTAAAATCATGTTTAATTCAAAGGGTATATTTGATGTTATAATTTAGTAACGTCATATTTAATATAAGACCCAAGACTTTACCTATGTGGTAAAGAGAAAGACCTTTTTTGGTAAAAAATTAGGATTCGAATAGCATGACTTCCAAGATGACTTACCCTGATACAACGGTTGGACTTTATCTATCCTCTGAAGTTAGATACTTCCCCGGTTATTAAAAAAAAAAAAATTTAATATGAATTTGATATTTTGATTGGTAAGGATGTTGATGCACTGGACTTGTTCAATACAAAGACTTCTTGCTAATGCCAACAATTATTCCATGTTCTTGTAATTTCATTTTATAATTAGTAATGTAAAATTTAATATGAATTTGTTTTAAATACAAAAAGGAAAAAAATAAGATTTTATATTTATACAGATTTCTTCATTTATATATAAATGAAATATTACAAAAACTCAAAATCACTTAATAAAAAAGTAAAATTTCCACTTAATTTCTTAAAATATAATCCATCCCTTAATTGACTTCTTCTTAATTAATTAATAAATTAGGTTACGAAACTTTCAATTCAAATTTCAAAGCTAAAACTACAAGTTAATTAATAATTACTGAACCCCACTTAGAAAAAATTAATTAGATTAAGCATGATCTTAATCACTGTCATGATGGGTGGCTAGGATTTGTTTCAACTTGCATGCCAAACAATCAAATCATGCATACCCTCCAATTTCTGGGGCTCAAAATCTTCCAAAATTCAAAAGTCTAGCTGTAAAAGTTCCAAGTATTTTGTGTAATTCGTTTAATTTAATTTTTATTTTTTCGTCTCAAAAGAAATTGGTTTGATCCCTACCCAACTTTATAAGCAAAAAATTCACGTGGGGGGACATTTGGCATAGTGTACATGTGGCGCACATGCAACATCAAAGCTTCAATGTTCTTCACCCAATGGTCAATTTCATAGGCTGTACATCATAACAAAGTAAATTAGTTGGATTAGCTTAAAGGTTGACTTGAAATTATTGACTAATTATGCTGCACCATCTGGATTAGAGGTGGGTTTATTACTGACAAGTAAATTATATATATTTATTTTAAATATATAAATAAATATTTATTTGATATATGTTTTTATATGATTAAATAATTTTTAATTAAAAATAAAATGATATCTAATTATATAATAATATATATTTAAAAGGAACACAGAATTAGGTGAGAGAAATACATTTATATTGTATGAAATTCTCAATTGTAAACCTAGTTGAAACCAATAAAAAGTTAATTTTGTCTTTTTTTACGGAGACAAGAATTCAGATACAAGGTTTTGAAAAGAATCAAGACACATATAATAGAGACAAAGCAACGTTCAATTTAAGAGGAATAAATAACAATTCATTGGGTTTAAGATCACTGTTTCAATATTAAAAAGATATGCTTTTAAGCATACATACATACATACATACATGTATGTATATATGTATGTATGTATGTATGTATTAATAAGAGATTTAGTCAAAATTATGACCATGCAACCTAAAGCTACCTTATTATAAAAAATGCATTTTATGATATTGTAATTTACATATTCCACATTGAATGTTTAATCCTATTATGACTATAAAATATTCTATATTACATACGGTTGAATTTGTTCGAGTTCAAACTCGAACAAGTTTAAAATAAGTTTAGTTCAAGTCTGCTTGAGTTTGAACTCAAACCTAAGAATTCAATATTTTTTAACTCGAGTTTTAGAGATATTCAGTTTGTCAAACTTGTGAGTTCGAAAAATTCAATGTAAAATAACGTTGTTTTGACTAATATATATTAAAATAATATAGTTTTAGTATTGATATAAATTTAAAGTTTGATTTGAGTTTGACTCTTTTAAAACAAACAGAACTCGAACACCTTTAAAATGAACTCAAACTCAAGTTTGGTTCTATATAAGTTGAATCGAGTTCGAGTTTAGGTTAACTCGAGTTCAAATAGATTCGAATCTAATCTTAATATTGCAAGTGGAAAAATCAAAAGATCTTACATTATGATGAATTCCAACGTGGGTATGTATAAAATTATTGAATTTTTTACCATAAAGGTGATTGACTTTGGACTTTTGGTGCTTCCATTAATAAAATTTCATTTCATGAAACGGACCATAGAGTAAAGTTCAATTTTTTTTAGTCCATTTATGATTAAAGACTCTTTATATTATTTCATGTATAGTTGACAATATAACACACACCAACCCACTTGATAATTCGTTCACAAAATTATATAAAGCTTTCTTTTAAGCAACATTTACTTCTAAAGAACAAAATCATGTAATTATGCATATCCCCTCAACTTTCCTCCAACAAATTTTATTGATAATTAAATCAATTATTTATTTAATTAATACTTATAAATCATTGGCATGAATTTGTCATCGATCAGAATCGTATTCAAATTATGAGTCAAAATCAAATACACATCAAACAAAATCGAAATACACAATTTACTGTATTCGAATTACAGAATTTGACATGAATTTTTCAACAATAATTTAGTACTTATAAATCATCAAGGATTTAATTAGTAATAAATTTGGTAGATTAGGTTGGTTTCCTAAAATCTTAGTGAATTAGGTTGGTTTTTGCCTTAAACATGGAGATTAATACATAATGAGTAATTAGTGTTTCATTTTTAGTAAGCCGTAGAGAAAAATAAATAAATGAATATGACATAATCGAAACAAATCTTAAAATAGAAAAAAAAAACATATTATTATTTGATACCAGAAATAATTTCTTTATATAGTAAGACACAAACATAAGAAAGTTATCTGATTCAATTATTCTTACCTAACAAATGTTTGGTCATTAAAACTTAAATTTAGGGATTACCCACTTAAAAATTATTTATTTCAATGGGAAAATAATTTAAAAATATATTTAGTAATGTTTTTTTTTATGAATTTTACTAATTTAATTTATCTTTATTAGAAAAATTGAAATATATATAAAATTAACCAATTGGGTATATTCAATAAATACAACATAAGCAAGTGAAAAACAAAATCATTAATAAAATTAAATATTCACTTAAATATGGATAATTATCATTTTTTCAAATGTAATTTAGAAAAAGTAAAAGACAGAAAAAAGGAAAAGTGCTTGCATGAAACAAAAATTGAATAAAAAATGGAAGTCAAGTCAACTATCTCTTTATTGTTTGTATTCTACAGATAATTTTCCTCAATAATTCCAATTTTTTCAGTAATATATTTTCAGCTTTATTATATCAATAAACTATGCATATATAATAAATATATCATAATATAATTAAATAATTTTAAATTAATAATAAAATAATATTTTATTATATAATAATATATATATATATATATATATATTATATATATATATATATATATATATATATATATATATATATATATATATAGGATAAAAACAAAGACTTGAGTTTAAGTTTTCGTAATCAATTTATGAAAAAAATATTTTTTATGTTAAACTAGTTAAAACCTGATTTTCAAATGAATTGAAACCAATTTGTGTAGTAGTTAATAGTTCAACAGCTCACACTAGTCAGTATGATCTGATTTTTAAAACTATATAAATACATTTTTAATATGTAATTTAAATATATAAATGATGTGTTATTATATGATCGGATAATTTTGAATTAAATATAAATATAATATTCAATTATATGATAATATGTACTTAAATTATATATCAAAAGTATATACACATAATATTACTTTATACATAACGAATCATAATTTATATAAGAGGAATAAAACTATGTGTATAATATATATATATATATAAATAATAATATATTATTGTATAATTAAATAATTTAAATTAAAAATAAAATAATATTTAATTATATATAAATATATAATTATTTTTATATAAAATTATATACATAAATGGCGCACATAGTTTGGCTGATATAAGAAATATAAAATATCACCGTTATCATTCTAAATCTATGTGTAAATGGTAAGTTGATTACATAAATCTTAAGTATTTATTATATTTTGTTTTTATTTTATTTTTCCCAAATTTCAAAAGATATATTTTGATTGAATTACCATATTCTAAGAGTCTGGGTCAATAAATTCACCCATCTCTTTTACCCTGCCAACGTGCAACAATCACAGTTCACTCGCTCTCTCTCTCTTTCTCTCCTTCTTCGTCCTGTAACTTCTCTCTCCAAACTTAACGTCATATTCTTTTTTCTCTTCTCTTGTTCATTTCACAGCCTTTTTTCCTTCTGAAATTGTTTATAATAACCCCTCAATCTTCTTCTATAACCCACTAATTTTTCTTGCCAGAAGAGTTTTTCCACAGCCCATTTGTTTTCTCTTCACGTTTTGCAAGAATTCGGAGCTTTTAAGGATTTCTCGTTTTTGGGTTTGTTTTGGGTGGTTGAGTTATGGAAAGAATGAAAAACATTGTGTGATTTTCGAAACAAGCTTTCTTTTTTCCTTTTAAGGATTGAGGATTTTGGGGTTGTTCTTTTTTTTTTTTCAGTTTTGTCTGAAGAATGGTGGTGAAGATGATGAGGTGGCGACCGTGGCCGCCTCTTGTGACGAAGAAATACGAGGTGAAACTGGTGGTACGGAGGATGGAGGGGTGGGATCTGGTGCGGGTGGGTGCAGAGAAGAAGGAGGAAGAAAGACTAGCAGTTGAGATTCGTTGGAAGGGTCCTAAAGTTGCCTTGAGTACTTTGAGAAGAAGGGTCAAGAGGAACTTCACCAGAGAAGCTCAATTGAATCAAAACGAAGACGAAAGCCGAAACGATGTCGTTCTGTGGGACGAAGAGTTTCAGTCTCTTTGTACTTTCTCTGCTTATAAAGAAAACGTCTTTCATCCTTGGGAGATCGGTTTCACAGTCTACAATGTGAGTCTTTTTTTTTTTTTTTCCTTTTTTAAGTTTTATTTATTTTTAATCATCTATGATCCTCGATGGGTCTTTGGCGATTTCTTGATTTATGTATATTTGTTTCTGAATAATTTGGAATTTTTTAAAATGAAAATTTCTGGGTTTAAATTTCAGTGAAGATTTCAGATATCAGTTTATAGACTTGATATGGGTTCTGATTTCAGATTGAATTTGGTAAGTACTATTTCTGCAATTAACTTGGTAAAGATTTGCAGTAATGGTTTCTTTTGGAGAATTTACCATTCTGGAATTTCATTAAATTTTTTCAATTGTTGCGATTCCTGAATATTCGGAGATTTGATCTTTTGACTGTTCAAACTTCATATTTGTTATAGCAATAGTGTGTGTTTGTTGATTGTAAGAATTTCTTGCTAATATTCGAGGGGAGTTGATAAGAATCTGTGTTAATCCAGGGCTTGAACCAGGGGCCTAAAAACAAGGTTCCCTTTGTTGCAACTGCTGTGCTGAACCTTGCCGACTTTGCAGCTAAAGCTGAAGAAAAGGAGATTGAGTTGAACTTGCCTCTTAGACTCTCTAATGGTGCTGCTGAGTCACGTCCCTCACTCTGTGTATGTTCCTTATAGTTTGCTTTCTCGTGCGAAAATGAAATGGTGGTTGCACTGTGTTTTGTTGAACTTGAGTTTTTTCTGACCCTGCAGATATCTCTGAGCTTGCTGGAGCTGAGAACAACTCAGGAGATCACTGACCCAGTGCTGACAGCAATAGTGCCTGTTGCATCACCACTTCCCCAGTCAGAAGAAAACACTGCAACTGAGAAGGATGAGCTTTCTGCAATTAAAGCTGGTTTAAGAAAAGTTAAGATTTTTACTGAGTATGTGTCTACAAGGAGAGCAAAAAAGGCCTGTCGGGAGGAAGAGGGTAGTGAGGGCAGGTTCTCTGTTCAGAGCGAAGATGTTGAATATAACTACCCTTTTGATTCTGACTCACTTGAAGATTTTGAGGAAGGCGAATCAGATGAGGGCAAGGAGGAAAACAGTGTTAGGAAGTCGTTTAGTTATGGCACACTGGCTTATGCAAATTGTGCTGGAGGATCATATTACTCCAGTATGAGGATAAATGGTGAAGATGAGGACTGGGTTTATTATAGCAATCGCAAGTCCGATGTGGGTTGCTTGTATCCCGAAGAGCCAATAGCATCAGTCTCTGAGCCATCTCTGTTGCAAAGTTCTAAGCGCAGCCTACTGTCTTGGAGGAAAAGAAAGCTAAGCTTCAGATCTCCCAAAGCCAAAGGGGAGCCCTTGTTAAAGAAGGGGAATGGAGAAGAAGGTGGGGATGACATTGATTTTGATCGTCGCCAGCTTAGCTCTGATGAATCTCTTTCTCATGGGGTGAGATTAATTCTTGAATTTTCTCTTTTCATAGTTTATGATCTTGTTTTTGTGGAATATTTTTTCTATCAAGTCGAAAAGAAAAAGAAATGAAACTGAAAATTGCTTCAATTAGCTTGAACAATGATAGTGATTTCTGGATTATTAGACCTGATTTTTCTTGCAAGCTCTATGACCCTTTTTCTAAATAAAAGTTTATACTTCAAGCCTTTGAATGGACATTGTTAGGATATAAAACATGTACTGTTTCGGAGATGTGCAGCATCCTATCATTTTATGTCCTTCTACAGTTTATTACAGACCAATAATTTACTTTATGTGTACTGACAGTTGCAATTATTTTGGCAGATGCTTAAAACGGATGATGATTTATCTGTAAATCGATCTTCAGTTTCTGAATTTGGGGATGACAATTTTGCGGTAGGAAGTTGGGACCACAAAGAAGTAATAAGCCGTGATGGTCAATTAAAGCTTCAAAGTGAGATCTTCTTTGCTTCCATTGACCAGCGGAGTGAGCGAGCAGCTGGTGAGAGTGCTTGTACAGCCCTTGTTGCTGTAATAGCTGATTGGTTCCAGAACAACCATGGTCTTATGCCTATCAAGTCCCAATTTGATAGTCTAATCAGAGATGGTTCATTGGAGTGGAGGAACCTTTGTGAGAATGAAAACTATAGGGAGAGGTTTCCTGACAAGCACTTTGATCTTGAAACAGTCCTCCAGGCGAAAATACGCCCTCTTGGTGTAATATCAGGAAAGTCATTCATTGGGTTTTTTCATCCAGAGGGAATGGACGAGGGAAGATTTGACTTTTTGCATGGTGCCATGTCATTTGACAACATTTGGGATGAGATTAGCCGTGCAGGATCAGAAAGTTCAAGCAACAGTGAACCTCAGGTTTATATTGTTAGCTGGAATGATCACTTTTTTGTACTCAAGATTGAATCAGAAGCTTACTACATAATTGATAGCTTAGGGGAGAGGCTTTATGAGGGATGCAATCAGGCTTACATTTTGAAATTTGACCGCAATAGTGTGATTTACAAACTACCAAATGTTGCTCAATCAACTGATGAAAAACCAGCTGGTGATAAGCAGATTGTTGCATCAACATCAGAGCCAAAAAACCAGCCGGTTCAGCCAGTCAATGTAAAGGAGGAGGGTTCTGTTTCTGGTGAACTGCTAACCAAGAATGGGGAAACAGTAGAGGAGGTCGTGTGCCATGGTAAGGAGGCTTGCAAGGAGTACATAAAGAGCTTCTTGGCTGCAATTCCAATACGGGAATTGCAGGCAGATATCAAGAAAGGTCTAATGGCATCAACACCTCTTCATCACCGGCTTCAGATTGAATTCCACTACACCCATTTACTGCAATCCCCACCAGTAACTCCTGCATCAGAACAGATCAGAGCTTCAGCAGAATCAGTTGGAGTTCCAGTAACAGTCACGGCTGACTAGAGACTCAATGTAAATTGTAGGAAGTGTGATTAGTCTGACTTCTTTCTTTCTTTTATTTCCATTTATTTACCTGGTATCTTATTATGTGAATGGGGTTTAACAAAGAAGAACCTGTTTGAGCGTTTGCTTTTTCTTTTTTATCTTTTAACCATAGGGATATTATCTTATGATGTGAATGTGTTAACAGAGAGTAAAAGAGGGTTGTTTTTATTTTCTCTGAAAGCTGTGTTGAATTGTTGCAAAAAACTATTATTGTCCATTTGTCCTCATTTCTGAAGCTTTGCTCTTTGTTTTTGTTGAAAAAGTTCATATGAGAAAAGAATCTAGTTGGAAACTCTTTGGGTGCTCGATTACGAAAACTATTCAAAGCAGAAACAAAATATTCCTTTCCTTCTACTTACCCAAAAAAAAGGTATTCCTTTCCTTCTCTTTCCTCAAACGCTGTATAAAAAGCTGTAAAGGCAACTTTTCACATGGCTAAAAAGCTTCACAAAATCTCATTCTAAAGTTTCCCATTTGAATCATTTTATTCTCTAACTTCTGTAACCACTCGTATAAATTATATGTATCAAAATTTTCACATTGGACTTCTTATGATACCAGAAGTGCAAGTTCAGGATATCCTCTTCCTATTCGGTTAAAAGTTTCCTGGGAAAAAGGTTTCTTTCAAGGTTTAAAAATGTTATCTAGCAGCAATTCTATTCGTTTGATAATGTCATCAGAATTTTAGAAATGGGTTAAGTTTTTTACTTAATTTAAGACACTGGTTTATAGTTATAATAAAACTATATATATATATATATATATATATATATATATATATATATATAAAATATTATTCTTATAGTTATCGATGCCATAATACAATGACGGAAAAACTAGTAGCATTATATATATAAAATAATAACTTTCCATTTACCCACAGTTAGATTAAATAATAATAAAATTATACATACCTACTTTGAATGTATAAATGAGTATATATTTAATATGTATTATCATGTGATTGAGTAATTTTAAATTAATAATAAAATAACGCTTAAAAGAATGCTATCTATATTATGAGATTTGAGCTAGAGTTTAGAGATTTCAATTGTTACACCATTTTAAGGTACAATCAATTAGTCAGAGTTATAAAGATATTTATTAACAATCAAATTAAAATTTTTCGCAATACCTATTTTGAAGCATTTCCACATCCTAAGGTGTATAGATTCAGTATGGTTTTCATCTATTATATTCTCTTATGTAAATAAATCATAGGGACCTAACTTCAAAGTTTTGGTTTAGGTTGAATGAAGTTGATATATGTTTTAACTTGTTAGAGTTCGCCTTGGTGATAAGGTTGCGGTTTAGTCACAAAAACAATATACAACCATATGTGTCAGTATTAAAGGTGATCTATCTCAAGATAATGTACTTTTTGGGATGTAATTATGTGAGTTATAGGGATTTACAAATGACTTTTGAGACAAATGCATGGAGGGATAGTAAAGACTCCATTAAGCTTGCAATGTTGTATTTTGTAAACCATGGCCTATTGTGTGCATACAATATAATGTGATTCCAAACCGCCTTCTCATGTTGGCAAATGGCATGATGACTTTAGTTGTTGCTCGTGAGATGTGTCAATGTGTGAAACATATTGGATATGCCACACATTGTTTGCTTTGTTACGTGTTATTGGAATTATGTATGAATTTATTATACATCTTTTGAATGTTTCCGCAATGGTTTTATTAACAAGGGTATTTTTGAAAATTTATAATACGATATATGCATATGATTAAAGTTTTAAGTTAATGTATACTCAAATAGTCAAGGTAGGTCATGCTTCCTTCTGGAGGCCGATACTTCTAAAAGAGGTGTTACATTGTAAAACTTCTAGATTAATAAAAAATGACGAATAATATAGATCCTCTTTCAATGTAGTAGAAGGTATAATAGTGTGTTGTTCTTCATAACCTATTTTCTTGAAATTTTGTCCTTCTTTCTTTACAACTAACTGTCATATAGCGAAGTATTATTTGTGTCATTTCATAGTTAACTCTATAATGCTTTGAATGTCATGATCATCTTGAATTTTGTATGACAATCCAATAGAGTTTTCAATTTTCATTGTAACGTGGATATAATTCTGCCTTATGTTTATCCTCAAATGGGGGCTCAATGCCTCCACTAAATTTTGGTATGTTATACCTGGTTTAATAATCATCATAATCTGTTTCTTGCCAGCATAGGTCATCATATTATCATTCGTTAAAATCCACTACCCTCAGTAACATTAAAACGATGTGTATTTATTATAATAAGTACGAATGATAATATATAACTATGTAATTAGACTATTTTGAATTAAAAATAAAATAATACTAAATCACATAATAATACATCATCATTAGTTCCAAAACAAATACTCATTACAAGTACATATAACAACGTTCTCGAGCTCCACAAACAACCGAAAAAACTACTTCAAACATTTTGAGCAATCATGTAAGGGCAATGTATAAGAATATCATAGGAAATTCTACATATTAAATATCATTTAACTATAAACATCAAATATTATATAATCCTTTATTTGTAAAATCATATAAACCTCCTAAGTTTAAGTAATTTAATTAATTATCCTTTACTTGGTAAGAAAAGCTAATTTCCTCTCTAAACATTATCACGCAGGAAGTAGAAATTTTTTTTTTTTAAAATTTTCAAATGGGCTCAATGGAGTCCTCAGCCCACAATCCATAAAAGAACAGATTCTGAGAAGTAACTTTTAGCTCTCATCTAATTATTATTTACCCTCACTGTTAAGTGAAAATTCTTTTACACTTTCATTAAATACCGAAAATAACCTTCTAAGCTTCGTTAGGTTTATTTTTCATATTTCAAATTTAATTAGGTAATTTGGTTCACAATTTTTTTTTTTTCAAAATGTAACTTAGATTTTTTCTTTACCCCTTTTATTCCTTCAATTTTCTAATTTCAACTTAATTTCTCTTCTTCAATTCAAATTCACCCTATAATGTTTCCCATAGTTTTAATATTATATTTTCATTTTAAAAAAATAAAGTATTGTAATCATTATAAAAATTTAGGATTAAAGTTTATGCAAGATTTAATATTCGAAATTAATTTAGTATGAGTTTATTTGGAAATTATAACTTTGGCTTTTATAATTAAATTAAGGTTAGATGTGTTAAAATGAATATTAAATTTAAAATAACCGGGTGAAGATCGGCTATAAATTTACTTTTAAGGGTTTATATGCTTTAATTTTAGAAAATTGTGAAAACATATTGGAAAAACAGTTTGATGAATTTTCAAATCAAATTAAACTATTTTATACTTCAAACTTATTAAATTAAATCGACTTTTTCTATAACATAGAACCATTCATTTATGACGATGCATATTATTATTACTAAAGAACTTTATATTATATGTAAATTCTATGTAATGCATTTATTCTGTCGAATAATAATTAAGATCTCATTTTTGTTTTGAGTTAAAAGTAAGAGATTACAGCAAATATGAACTGTTTTTAAAATTTTTTTAATCCAAACTAAATCATTTTTTAACCTAAACTAAATTAAATAGCAAATTTTGAATGATTTGGGTTGGTTTTACTATTTCAACCGTTTTATGTACTTCGTTAATCACTTTTCTCAAATTTATATATAATTAAGGCCAAAGGACTATTTCCCACCCAAACTATGCGAATTCTCAAAGTTCTCCTCGTAAATTTTGAAAATCTCATTTGTCTATCCATGACCGTTTAAATCTATTAATTTTAAGGGTAAAATCGTTATTTTATATTTAATATTAAAAATAAATTTAAATATAATTTTATTCCCCCCCTCCTAAATTTAAAAAACTAACTTTTCTCCCCTAAACCAAGTTTAAAAAAATCACATTGCCCCCTTTCAAAATCGGTTCACTTTCTTTGGCCGTCTCTCCCTCCTGACGGTTTCCTTTCCTTCGAAGGCCCTCCTTAACTCCACCCTAACCTATCCGGCTTCGAGAGACGTCGTTTGAGAAGAGAAATCGTCTTGTCAGACGAAGACGAGACAACTCGTCTTTCTCTGGGAAGATGAGTCATCTTCATCTGGGAAGACAATTTCTCTTCTCAAACAATATCTCTCGACGTCGGATGAGTTAGAGTTGAGTTAAAGCGGGCCGTCGAAAGAAGGGGAATTGTCGAGAGGGAGAGACGGCCGGCGATGACGTTGGAGAAAGTGAATGGATTTTGAAACTAAATCCTAGGGGGTGAAATGTGATTTTTTTAAACTTGACTTAGGGGATAAAATGTTAACTTTTAAATTTGTAGGGGAGAAAATAAGATTAAATTTTCAAGGGTTATAGAATTTAACTAAAATTTTTTTAGCTAAATTGAGTCAACAATTTCTATTACTAGCGCAAGCTCAAGCCATGAACTTCTCAACTCAACAAACATAAACTTTATCTAAATATAATTGAGTCGAAGTTGAACCAAGATCCCTGGTTGGAAATGATTTCAATTCTTGCCTTAATTTTTATTGAAAAGAATTTGTATTAAGAAGATGACAAAAACTGTGACAGAAAACTGAAAAATGAAAACCTCCTTCACTTTTTCTCTCCTAAAATCTTGCCCTAATTGATTTGCATAACTTATTTACTTTCTAGTGCTTTTCTTTTTTCCATTGAATCATATTATTATTTTCTCTCTTATTTCTTTTTCAGTCATGCATGATTCTAAACAAAAATCATATCATTTTTACACCAACAATGCTATTTATATACATTTTTTAATATATATATATATATATATATATATATATATATATATATATATATATATATATATATATATATAATTATACGATATTTTATTATTAATTTAAAATTATATAATCATATAATAATATTTCATTTATATATTTAAAAGCATATACACATAGTTTTATTGATTTTACAAATATTGAATATAATATTTGAAAGTAAGCGATCTATCTGATTGATTAAATATTCTCAAATGGACAATAATAATCAGTAATAAAATTATATACACAATCAATAACATATCACTATATTATAAATGTTATTTTATTATTAATTTTAAAATATTAAATTATATGATGATATATTATTAATTATATATATAATATTATTTTAATAACTATTAAAAATATAAAATTTTTTGTCTGTCTTTCATGGACCCTTAGATTGCGGTCATATGCTTAATTATGGTCCCTATAGGTTGGTAAATATATAAAACTAGGGATATAGAAGAAGCTTCTTGGCAGAAAATTTCTTGCTGCATTTTGATTTTGTCCCAACATGGCTTTTACTGTTTTATAATAAAGTTTTAGCTTCCATTTTCTGTCTTATGCCAAAGGACTAACATGAGTTCTTTGCCCACATAAATAAAAATAAAAATTGTTTTTTTTGAAGTTAATATGGTTTAATATATAAACAATATTTTTAAAATCAGATCGATTAAACCATTAACTAATCTATAATCCAGTCTGGTCTACATATAAATATTAACTTATTTAAAATTCAATTAAACTTAGTAAATCCGTTGAACTAGAAAAACTATTTAAAACCGATAATTTGTAATAATTTTTTTTTTAATCTATGTAATGGAGTGTCAATTATTTAATTAATATGTTTGAAATTATATTTTATATATTTCATATGTTTTATATTTAAAAAATGTGATAAATATTTGATATAATTTAATAAATATATACTAATCTGACAATGGTTGAATCAATTCGTTAGCTAATTGAACCAATCAAACCATGAATTAGTAAGATAACCGGTTCTCTTGTCAGTTGGAAGCCAAACTTTATAAAAAAACATTACTCTTGATTTATTCTTCAAATACTAAAATCATATAGATAATTTTACTTGTAAGAAAGATGTATCATTGTGAAGAGAGGGCTTAGGAGGATTTGATGTTAAGTTATAATTATTTTTATGATTTGAAATTAAATGTTTAATGAAGTTCCAAATGAAATAGATATAAATTGTAACAAAACATTATTACTTGCATAGAGAGAGAGAGAGAGAGAGAGAAATAAAAATCATGGCTCTTGATGAAGGAGCATAATCATAAGGTCACATCACCTTTTTAATTTTTAATTTTTGAATTATTTATTTTTCATCAACTTTTGATACCAACCAACCAGTGACTTTTTCAAAGGAATGAGCCATGTGCAATGCTCTTCCCTACTAATTATTCCAAGCTTATCTTGACAATGATGCCCCCAAAAATTAAACCACTTTTCAATAGTCCTTTTTTATTCCTCAACAACTTAATTTTTTTTTTTTTAAGATGGAATTCCGTTCAAACTAGACTGTTTATTTATAATAAAATCAACTATATCAAATAGGTCAAACTCTTAATTTAATAATCGATTTTATAACTATTAAATCAGATAAATCAAGAATTTGATATTTCATTATTCTTTTATCTATCTTCCCATCAAATTTCAAAGAATTACATGCTTGCGACAATTTGGTGGATTGAGTGAATGTTTAACCAACCTTCTTTCCTTTTTTCAGTTCACCCTAACAAACAACTTTCACTTACCACATTAATGTCGCCACAAGCCAATAAATATACGACAGAGATTTTTATACCACTAATCATAGATTAGACCACAAGCCTATAAATATATGATATTGTAGGCTCGAATAGACTTGAATCTACCCTAACCCACTCCACACATAAATTAAAAAATAAAATTTAGTGTATAAAAAATTTTACAAATTTATGTGTACAAATTGAGATAATAACTTAAAATTAAGTGATGCATTTGTTTATTTTTACTCCCGTTACATACTTTGTCTTGCGATATATATCACATATTTTGTTGAACAATTAAATGCCTTCACTCCGATACCATAAACTATTTCCAGAGACTAATATGTATTGTTATACATATATCGATACAATCTCATTAACTGAATTATTATAACAATAAAATTATATATATAAATTATGATGTGTTACTATATGATTAAGTATTATTTTATATTTAATTTTTAACTATCTAATCACATGATAATATGCTATTATTTGTATACAAAATTATGTACAGAAGTTGTGCGCATATTACTACTCTTACTATAATTGTAAAGCAATTATTTCAAGTCAAATAGAAAGGACCCAAAAAATAACCTTTTTCCATGATATAATAGATTTTGTAGTTTTCAATCTGGACAAGTAAATGTGACAAAAAATGCATATCCTCTTGCCACTGAATTGTACAGAAACTCAAAATCCTTCGACATGGAAAACAACAAGGAGAAGAGATAAACATATAAAATAAAATTCTGTTACAGTGCCAAGACACCACTAATTATCTATCAAATTGAACTTTCAAAGTAATTTAATTGAACCATGCATGCATTGAAGTTTATTCTTCTTATTATTAATCCTTCCTCAAGGGAAAAAAAAAAAAAAACAAGACAAAACATGATCTAATTTACAATTTTCATAACATTGCATTAAGCTCGATTAATTTTTCAACAACAAATGGGGCACTTAATCAATCCATTTTCATTACATTCTGAGCATCTAATGAATAATTCTTCGGAGTCTCCATCTCTGAAAACCTTGCAGCTGCCATTGCAGTTCAAACAAACCACAAATCTAATGTTTCCGCAGCCGTTGCAGGGGCTGCTATTCAGGCTCAAAACTTTAATTCCTTCGAGGAGTTTCTTCAGCTTTCCTTGTTCGTGCAGTGTCACAACTTCATCAGCTCCTCCGATAAACCTCCCCTTAACGAAAAGTTTCGGAGGAATCGCTCTTCCTCTCAGCAATCTCCACAGTTCATCCCGGAACTCCATGTGCAGTGAGACGTCGCGCTCCTGGAATTGAATCCTGAGGCTCTCTAACAAAAACCTGACGGTGTTGCAATTTTCGAATGTCTTTCTGATTCCTCTCAGGCTTGTTGTGTAAAAAATTACAGAGTCTTCTCCTCCTGGAGGACAGTTTTTTTCGAAATTGGAGAGAGATATCAGTTCAGTTTCGATGATTTCTGAGGCGGGTTTAAAGTTTTCTTTGTCAGGAATATCATGGAGTTTCAGTGGAGTTTCCTCATCTAATTCTTCTTTGTGAATTTCCGGGGAGAGATTTTTCTGATTGGGAAATTTTTGTGAGGGGCTTTTGTGAAAGGCCTGGCCGGATTGTTTGAAAGAATTGATTGAAGAAACAAACTTCAGTTTCTTCAGGAATCTGCCCTTCACTCCTTTCATTTTTCTGGTTTTCAGGATTTTGATGGAAAGTGAGATAAGAATTCAGAAGAGGGTTGAAGAAGTAAGTGGAAAACTGAAAAGCTGAGATTGGTGGGGTGCTTTTGAAAGAATGCAAAACGCTAGCAGAGTGGAGACCACCCTTCTCTATTATCCTCTCAGAAGTCCAAGAAAAAAACACTGTGGTGCCTCATCATGACAGAAACATCTTCCCCACATTACAAAAACTAGAAAAAGAAAAGGTGAGGGAAAAGTTTTCAAGGGGTTTGTGTGTCATTTTCCGGGAAAATTTAACCGAGAAAATTACCAAGAAGGCCAATCATGATGGTTTGTGGTGCAGAGAAAGATAGTTTCCCTATTCATACTACTTTAAAGTCGGAAAAATTGCCTTACCCTTTTGGAGTGGTCACCACCAGTACTGAACTTAAAGACACTTGATAAAATTTAATGGGTATTTATATTTTAAGAAATTGATTACAAAGTTACGGTCTTGATGCATCTAATTTTAAAGTATGGAGAATAATATGAGGAGATTTTTAATTATTTAAACAGAAATTAAAAAAAACTAATTTTAATTAATTTGATAATCATATGACTAACGTATTATCATGTTATTAAACGTTGTTATAAGAATATTATTAAGAAACCCACATAAGATTTGCAATATATAACTTAGAGTAAAAAAACAAAAAAATGTTATATACATCCAAAATTTGGTATTGAAATCAGTATAGACATAGGAGCTGATGGAGCAATTTGAATTGTGATGTCGAAGAGGAGTCGGATTTACCCCATCAGTTTTCATGTCTATTGGTACAAATTTTAGTACTGAATTTTTTTGTGTTTGTAACATTACTGTAAAATTAAATGATTGTATTAGCTTTTAGGTGTGTATATTTTGAACTTCAAAAGCATTCTGCCGCAAAAATGTTACACGATATTTGTATCATAAATGTTTGATTTTAAATAAGAGTAATATATATATTTTTAGTATATAATTTAAGTATATATATGATATATTATTATGTGATTAAATATTATTTTATTTTTAATTCAATATTATTCAATCATACGATAATATATTATTGATATACATAAATTATATGTATATATATAGAGAGAGAGAGAGGGAGAAAGTTTTATTGATTAATGGGGTAATAATTGAGTGGCAACTAATTTGCTCTTTCCTCTCTTTGGATTGGATTCCTTTTTAGTTAGGTGCCAACATAAGTGACCAAACTAGCTTTTTGAGCTTTGACTTGTAATCACTAATAATAGAATCCAATTTAACTAGGTTTCTAAATTCGTCTGAAACAGTCCTCAATGTATTTTAAAAGTTGCAGGGCAGCAGTTGCCAACCACTAACTCTCCCAAAAACAAATTTTAAATTTCTGTATCTTATTCTTTTATCAAACTACATTGTGTCCATTTTAAATATATAAATAAATATATATTTAATATATATAATTATATAATTAAATAATTTTAAATTAAAAATAAAATAAAATTTAATTATGTGATAACATATAATATATATACTTATTTATATACTTAAAACAAGTACTAATAGTATTGCCCTTTATTTTTTAATCAAAAGGAATGCAGCACAATTTTAATATAAATATTAACAAAACAATTTCTCTGGAAAAAAATAAAAAAAATTAATTCCAACACATACACACTCCAATTTTAAACACTACTAGAAGATTATAATTTTTTTTTTTAAATTCAAATCTTTTTCTTGCCTAATTGAAGATCCCATATCAATAAATTAAATAATATTTACATTCCAAAAAATTAAATTATAATTATCATGTGACTAATGTGATTATATAATATTATTATATGATTGAGTGTAAATATAAATAGTGTATTACTCAAAAACGAGCTTCAATATTATCAAAGTATTTAATATTCATATAACAATCACGCATCATATTAATGATTAAGAAAATATAAATAAGCACAAAAAAAATTATAAGAAATCAAATAGACAGTAACAGACCCAGAGATCAAATTTTAGAGAGTTAAAAGAAATGAAAATAAAATATAAAAGTGTCAGTTAAAAATAATTAAATAAAAAATTAGTACAAAATTTTATGAATTATATTAATAATTTTTTAGCAATATTATATATATAATTTTATATATAAATAACAATGTATTATTATGTAATTAGATAATTAAAATTTATCGTTATTTATATTTATTTATATAATAATGTATCGTTATTTATACATAAAAATTAGATACATAATTTTATCAATAATTTTTTATTTGCATAAACTAATAATTTTTCAAACCTAAAAAAAGTCCACTGACCACTCTTGACCCCATCGGTCTCCCATTGCAAACAGGAGCATGTGCCCCTAGTCTTCTATCTCTTATTAAATTGAATATGTTCACTCGAAAGCTCTTTCTTATTTTCTTGTTCATTACCATTTTCATCTTCTCAATCATCAACAAATTTATCTGTTCTTTTTTCTTTTTAATCAAATACTTAAAAGTTTGACCCAAACCATCATGTCCCCCGTACCTTTATGCAATGAAACACAATTATATCTCAGCGTAAACTGATCTCTTTTATTATTATACTAGTAAAAATATGTTCAACCAACTACACATAAAAATTGACATCAAATGTTAGCACATTGATAAAACATTAGAATTTTCAAAATAAAACTCTAGATTTGAGTTTGATTATTGTATCCTAAAGTTTACCTGTTCAACCAATTTGATGGGATGCCCTAGTTACCAAAAAAAAAAAAAAAACTACACATGAAAACTTAAATCTGATCAATCATCCCTACAACTGAATTTTGATATGATCAGTAATTTTATACAACATTATGATCATATACTTGCGTACAGATTAGTATTCAATGCTAGACCATTGTGTTGCTCTTGCCTTTTCGAGTCTTTTTTTTTTTTTTTCAGAAAAGCATTGCCCTCAAGGATAAAATGATATGCAATTCACTGTAAAGGAACACAGGATGAAATTCTTAATTTTCTGAAGTTAAGGTTCTTTCTATCCTTTTAAGTTTATGGTAAATGTTACGCATCACATAGTATTCATTAAAGTCTGAGATATGATACATATCGCATGATAATGAACATTGCCGTAAGGTAAATTCAAGGAGCTAGGCTTAAAGAGTGTTTCCTTTTTACATGCTAAACTTATATGCAGCAAGATAAAGAGGAACACAGCAAAGAAATCTTTGGAGCACTCAAATATCGGCCACAGAAGATGCAAATCCAATGTCAAAATCAAAGGTAATGCAAGTTAGCTCCCCCTTGTTTCCATCCAGCATTTTCATCTTCAGAGAATAGGAGCCCTACAAAAACAAATAGATTATGAAATTATTAAAGGCTGATAGGTGCTAACTAATTTTTTTCTTATCTTCACTTTGTAAAATCAACATCACCATGTTATATCACATCTAAATCAATCAATTAGTCCGATATGGTTACAGTGACTAAATGAACAAAGTGATGCAAAATGGCTAAATGTTACGAAGAAACATGGGCAACAAGACAAAGAGAAAAAAAAAGAGCCAAAAGTGGGATAGGAGTCTCTTGGTGAGGTGGATATGAGCAAGAGTAGAAGAGTAGCGTCTCTTGGTGAGGTGGATCGATCTAAGCATAAAGGGATATAAGGAGACACGTGGGGAAGCATGGAAATTGGGTGAGTTGGGGACCAGGAGAGGTATATAAAAAAGGTCTTGCAGTCAAAGAAAAGAGGAGAGAAAAATACAAGAAGAAATTAGAGACAGGGGCTAAAGCCTTTGGGGGCATATTGGCACCCCTGTTGCCAAACCATTTCTTTTATTCTGTCACTGTTAATTCTTCATGTCTGCTTCTGTTCTAGTGTATAGATAGATTGGTGTTATTGGAATCCTAAAAAAATCATTACAAATATTCAGTGTTTGCTTCATAAAATCTCTTGACTGTGTTGTGTGGAACTATTATAAATTGATTGAGTGTGTTGATTTGATTGCAGAGTTGAATTAAGTTAGCAATTTCCTATAAAAAAGAATCAGAGCACACAATTTTGAGGATGTAAAGAGTAGATATCATAAAGGATGACAGTGAAAGATGGAAGCTCGTCCAACAATTGATGCAGTTGGAAATTTAGGATATGTAGAAGAATGGAATCTGTCTCTGCTATGAATGCAAGGATGAATTGAATCACGATTGTAAACTGTTAAGAACCCAACTTTATTTAACAAAAATAAAGGATAAAAACACAAAATACACAATAAAATAAAATTATTTCATTAATCAAAATATTACAAGGATAAACTAAACAATTCGAGGAGTTCAAGGCCTCTCATTTCAGACAGTTCAAGAAGCCCAGGACATCTCATTTTCCGACCATTCGAGGTGTCGGAGATCTCTTTAAATCAGCCAAGGTTGGTTGTCCAAATTACAAAACCCTAATATTTTTTTTCTCTCCCCCTTTTTGAACCCTAAAAACCCTATTTATAATGAAAACCACCATTGAATTGAAGACAAATGTTACAGACCTGGAAATTTGGCTCCCTGGGAAGACTGATTGTTGCACTCAAACTCCAGAATCCAAACAAATATACAGAAACAAGGCTCCAACACTCAACACAATCAAGGAAGACTGTAGTATTAGATGAAATGGTAGAAATGTAACTCACAAAACCATTGATTAAAAGGAGTTTGCATTGGGCGGATATTTTCCAGAAATGAAATACAATAGTTTGTTAATTTGTCTAGGACTCTATTAACATGCAACTCTCAAAACTCATAAAGGAACAAAATAAAAAACAACTTCAGCAAAGTGTTTATCCTGCATTCAAGAGGCTGGAAACTCTCCCTCAATTTCCCTAAATTTGCTGTAAAATGATTGATGCCCTGCTGCTCCTCTCCACTCCCCTTTTTGTTCCTCAACAGCGTCCTCCTTCTTTTTCTATGCATAATTGTCTGTCCTCTCCTTGCTTGCCACGTTTCTCTTGAACATTTTGTGGTCCAGCTCCTTTGCTGTTTTGCTGGTACTCTTTCCTTTGCTGTGTAGCTGCCATCTGTCAATTCCAGCTTTCTGCCATCTGTCTTCAGCCTTCCTTCCTTTCCATGCTTCTTATGGGGCACATATACTTGTATCCTAACATTACCCCACCCATCCAAAGACACCTTGTCCTCAAGGTGTGGATGAGAAAAAAGTTGTTTGAGAGTCTTACACAACTCCCAAGAATTCCCACAGTCCAAAAGTCGTTTCCATTTAACAAGTATCTCTTCATTCACGCTTTGCAAATTTCTAAACAATATCTTGGCATTATTCGCATGGCTATTCTTGTAGAGTCTGATAATCATAACATTAGTTGTAGCCACTTGAAACTTTCCATTTAACAGATCCAATGAATGTGATGGGAAGTGATACCAGTCATCCTCTCTAAAGCTTGAAGTGAACATATACAGATGAGGTATATCGATGCACCTCTTTAGGAGGTCACATTGCCAAGTTGAGTTCTAGAGGGAGCAACATCTATTACAGTAACCATATAAATTGAAAATTTTCCATTGGGGAAAGACAACCATTGTAAAGCATCATCAATGCCCTTGCCTCCATCCCCAATAAAGACCCACAATTGTTGTAATTCAAAATTGAAAAATTGGCCAAATCTTTAGAAAACATCCACCATGGCAATGGCAACAAGCATGCCAAAACTCGTGCAAAAATTGGCCTTGCATCTATATCAATCAGTTTCAAACAATGATAAATGGCTGACGAACCATGGTCATCCGTTTGTTAGTCTCCGATAAATATGAGGTGTCAGATTTTTGGGATTTTGAGGATTTGATTGTGAACTCGATTGAAGCAGGAAAGGGAATGGGTTACTGGCTTATTAAGCTGGGTTTGGTCACTGTGAATAAAATCTTCTTCTCTCTTTTTCACAACTTTTTCATAACTCACTTTTTCAAAACTCAACTTTGTCACCCAAAAAACCAAACATTCCAGTGTATGAACTGAGTCCAACAGCTTGATCTAATCGGAGTTGTCCATTTTTCCGTTGTATCTTGTTAGCCTAACATTTTGGACCTTCTTCCCGTTGGATTCGTCCTCAGAATACATAGGAAGCTATCATTGTTGTGAGCCTTGGTCGAATTATGGGTTCATCTCCATCGTTGTCGATCTTGGATGGGGATGATTGGACTAAGATTTTCCAACAAGGAACCAAGCCTCTAGACACAACAAAAATTGGTTTACGGTGACAGTCTATGAGTTGCATGTCGGCTTAGTAGATCCTCCCTTCACCTCCTTAGCCATGTCTTCTCTAATTTCATGCATAATCTCAATCCACACATCCAATCGGCCGTCTTGCTTTTTTGTCTTAATAGTCATCTTGAGAACCAGAGTAGGTGATATTGATGAGTCTACCATTGAATACAGACACAAGTCTAGGCATTTGTTGCAAAGGAAAGGGATCCATTTTGAGTTTAAGTTGTTGAAAGTAGTGCTGACAATTTTCAACATGACCGGTTAACCCAATATGACACGACATAAAAAATATCGGGTTAGGGTTGAGTTTTGTTGGTTTTGGACGCTTGTCTATTTCATTACTTGAGAAGGTATGCATTATATCCAAAAAATTGACAAGTCATAATGATTTTGCTCAATTGTTGGTGCAATACTCCTAACACTTACCACAAAGGAAAAGAATTAAAGACTTTTATGCTCAGTGATCTTTACTTACATCTCCAAGGAGGGCTAATTTGCAAGTGCTTGGATAAGCAAGGAGTAAGCTTTTGTACTAGGATGAATGCTAATGAGATATATGAAAGCTTGAGGAGTGAAACACATTTGTTGGCATCCAAGAGAGTCTATGGTGTAAGGGAATATGAAATGGTAAAATTTTAGCTTTTAAATCAATATGGTTTTCCTTGGCTAGTGAGTCTTACATTAATGAGTCCCAATTACAAATTTTTTGTTGTTATTGGAGATCACCACCATGCCTTGCTTATTGATTTAAGAAATGAGAAGTCTACTACCACCAGGGATGGTCACCATTATTACTCTTTTGCATCTTCAAGGAACTCGAATAGATGTGTTTTTGCTAAAAGAGATCAGGATAAGACCTGACGAGTTTGGGATGTTAGGAACTTGTCTGTGCCAATTGCAACTCTTAAATGATACCTAGGGGCCATCTGGTCAATTTGGGTTTTGAAGCAAGCAATGAGTAGTAGTCTCATTTCCACTCTAAAGACAAGGTGGCTCTTGTTAGACAGGATAACATTAGGACCTAGGATGCACGGAAGAAGCAAATAAGCAAGAGTAAAGAAGTAGTGTCTCTTAATAAGGTGGATCAATCTAAGCATAAAGGGTATAAAAGGAGACGTGTGGAAACAAGGAAAATGGATGGAATGGGGACTAGGAGAAGAATATAAAAAGAGTCTTGCAAGGAAAGAAAAGAGGAGAGTAAAAATAGAGACAAAACTAGAGACGGGGTTGAAAGCTTATAAGGGGATATTGGCACCCCTGTTGCCAGACCATTTCTTTTATTTTGTCACTATTTATTCTTCATTTTTGCTTCTGTTCTTGTGTATTGACTAGTGTTATCACAATCCTAGAAGTGTCAATAAAAATATTAAGAGTTTTTGTTTCATAAAACCTCCTGATTATGTTGAGTGGATCTATCGTAAATTGATTGAGTGTGCTGATTTGATTGCAAAGTTGAAGTTTTCTATCAAAGTCTTATAAGTTGCATTAAAAATCATAGGGGAATTTAGATTTCAAACTCCTTATGTTTCCTTGCTCTTTCAAGAATATTTAGTAAAAGGCAAGAATATGTAGTCCAAAAGAAAATTACCCAACAAATTTGTGTGGGAACATTGATCAATGTAGCCACATTTCTAGAGAGGAAATGTGTCCACTAGAAATATCTAATCATGAATTCTGGCCAAGCTGCAAACTTAGAAAAAGTATACTTAAGAAGTAGCATTGATAAGAAAGACCAGGGACAGATTGACAGATATTATAAAGTATTTTCTCATAATGTAAATGACATGTGCAAGGTCAACAGAAACATGAACCTGTAGGAAAAAATCATTGCAAGTCTTGCATCAAATTTAACATGAGATCTTTTGGTTACAAGATTAGACCTTTTATAGGAACTGAACAATGAATAAAGCTAATCTTTGCCAAGAAATTTAGCAGTGACATTTCAGTTTTCTCAGTAGAACTCAGATCATAGTAATTGAACCAAGCCACAAGATAAAGGTCTGATTCAATTTCTTTTCCTCTAAAATTTGAGATAAATTTGTTTCATTTTAAAAAATGTTGTTTCCATAATAAAAAATTAATCAGTAACAATATAAGATTCTGACTTACAGGTGGAGTAAATCCAGGTAAAATTTGTGAGTGAGCAACCACAAAATCGCCAATTGAAACAGGGCAAGAAGTCTCATCGCAAAGATCATGAGTCTCACTGTGGATGTGCCATCCAAAGTATGAAACATCTATCACCAGTTTTCCTCCAGAGATTGCTTTATCTGTATAGAGTATACAAGTCAGTCTTGGTAGCATAAAAATTAATTTAAATTAAATGTAACAACTCGCTCTCATCAGAAGGCTCAAAAAATTTTGAAGGTTAAAAAATAAAAAAGCTACTACCGCCCTCTCTGTTATGCACATATACACAAGAAATACATACAAACACGATTACTTAAAAAGAAATGAGCAAATATTTCCAGAACCCCTGTTATGAGTGCAAATCCTTCAAATGATGAAGAATCTAATAAGTTGAACCAAATGCTATCCATTCCCCATATCTGGAGAATGTGAGGCCTACATAAATCATAGAAACTGCTAAAACATATAATATGTGACAAAGATGAAGCCATCACAAAATTATTTTCTTTGGCACTGTCATATATGTACTTCATTGCATATGAATGTTATTTACTGTAACAAATATAAATGGAAATTTCAAACCATAAAAACTTATTAATATTTTCGTCAACAGTCAACACCACAAGATGCATGGTAAAACAATGCTGCATATTTATATATAATGAAGATGGCAAAAACCTTAGTAGTAATAAGCAATCAATCAAAAAAAGTAAGAATCAAAGAGAGAAAATGAAAATTAGATAACACCTGTGTTAGCAGTGATGCTGAAGGTAGCTGTCTTGCCTCTTGCCACCGGATCAGGAGATATCTCAACTCCTTTGACTTCTACACCATACTCAGCCTTCTTATCTACAATCATAAAAAAATTTATTCATCAGCTCCAGATTAATTTAGCTGGCAACAACAATAATAGTTACAACAAAAAATATCCCAAATTGTTGGGAGCGCTCATAAAAAGAGCTAGCAAAAGAACGTTAACGCCTAAAAACACTTTCTAAAAGTGATTCAACCAGAAAATTTCAACACCAAACACATAAAAACTTTCATTGAAAGCTAATTATATACCTAATAACATTAAAAAAAAAAAACATAAAACCCTGAAATATTTTCATCTTCTATTTAAATTATTCAATTCTATTTGATTATTTTTACTAAAACTACATAATCTACATTGGCAATACATATTCAGTCCAGCACTTTTCAAGCAGCACTTCAGTCACTTGACTGATCCAGAAGGTGCACTACTACATTTGATTCAGAAATATTATCAGTTTAATAGAAAAAATAAAACATAGAAACATAAACTAAGTTTCACAATTTGAAGGCGATTCCACTCTCTCCAAAAACGAACCTAAAAGCACTATATGAAATCATCATATATCTCCACAGAATCTAAACAAAACTAGAACAAAACGAACACATAATTCAATCAAGTGCTCCCCAAAATATCATTTCTAAGTCCTCACCTTAACGAACTCTCTATCTGATCGGGAGTGAAGCAATTTCATTATTACATTCGAGCACTAAACAATTAAAATAGTAATAAACAAAATTTCACTTCATAAAGATTATTCAAAATCTCAAACAATTTAAACAAAATAAACCATCTCTTATAATAAACTAACCTAATTCAACAATTCCAATACAACAACGAATTAAAAAACAACAAATAATCAAATAAAATCAAAGAGCAGTTATAGAAAAATACCGCAGTACTGAATGTCCTTCGCTTGAGTCAGACGTACAACCAAACAAAGCGACAGTACGATCATCACCTTGAACTTAATTATCGATTCCATGATCAATTCAAAGTTACTCCGACTTAGGCTTTGATTGTAGGATTTTTTATCTATCTTTTATTTTCTTACAGAGGGCGAGTTGACTACTTCTGAGTTTTAATATATGGTGGTAAAGAGCGCTCGGATACTCTAGTGTGCAGTCGGTTTTAAGTAGTAACTGCTGTAGAAACTGTATGCCATCTCCACCGTTGATGTAACCCGTTGAGTGAATGGAACCCCTAGGAATTAGTTAGCTGTAAGATCGGACACAGACGATTTGGGGCCAGCATGATTGGTAGTTGGGTTTGAATTGGAATTGAACGTTCGGTGAAAGAGGTTTAACTAGATAATTAATTAACGTATTTAACTTTTCTTAATTTATAAAAATAGATAAATTAAAGGTTTGGTTTTAATATATTATTAAAAATAATTTAAATTTATACCGTTCAATTAGAGTTAATTTTGAATTGAGTTGAATTTATTTGAGTTCAAATTTAATTTGATTTATATATAGTTGAGCTCGAGCTCATCTAACTCGTGAAAACTAAACTCGAATTCTATTTGAATTCGATTAAACTATTTTTTCATTATTAAAATGACGTTGTTTTAATACATATTAATCAAAACGATATCGTTTTGTATCAAAATTTTTAATGAAAAATTTGGCGAATAGCTTTAACTAGACCAAGCTCGTATAGGCTAACTCATTTCAGATTTGTTCGAGTTAAACTTTAGCTCGAATTTAAATAAATTCAATTTGAATCTAATCCTACTTCTAATATATAAAATTTTATTTTTTATCACATAAATTATCCATCCAAAATATGATAAAAATAATTTAAAGTATAACATTAGTATTATAATAATTGAGCATGTACTTTTGTTTTTCTTATATACTTTTCTTGCAGTTGCCAAATATCGTTGAAATGTTATGGTGCACCCACATGTATGTAATGCGTAAGCTCGTCCCTTGGATTGTTAATCACCATCAATGATCAAAGCGCACACTCCGATCATTAATTTTTTAATCCGATATATATAAAGAGTAATACTATGTATACCTATTTTGGATATATAAATATATACACACTTATATGTATCATCATATGATTGATTATTGTTTTATTTTTAATTCAAAATTATCTAATTATATGATGACACATATAAATATGTACATATTTGTATATCTAAAATAGATACACATAATTTTATCGATATATAAAAGACAATAAGCAATACAAAAGATTTGATATAAACTATCTTTAATGAAAGAAAAAAGCTAAATACCTATGTGATGTGCCACTCAACGTCTGATTAAATAACAGATTCCCACCTTCATGTTTGAAAACATTAATTTTTGCAAATATGTTAAAACTAATCATTAGTTAAAAAGTAGAAGGGAGTTTATCTGATTTGATTTAAATATTATAATGTATATAATTAACTATCTTCACGTTTTAAAGATTTAAAATATTATAATAATACTTTTACTAGACTAAACTGTGAATAATATTATAAAAATAAAAATATTATTTTGTTTAATTTTCTAAAGATAAATAAATATTTTTTCTATTTTTTAAATTATTATATCCATTTTATAATTTTGAAAAAATAACTATAATTTTAATAATTTATAATATAATATTTACCACCTTAATTCTTTGTGTTTTATTAAGTTCTTTGGGGCTGTAAATAACACTTTATAATTTTGAAAAAATTAATTATAGGCTTAATAATTTGTTATATAATATTTATATTCCTAATTTATTGTGTTTTATTAAATTCTTTAAAATCATAATTATCATTTTTAAAACTATCGATAAATGTATTAATTTTTTTTTTAATTTTAAAAACACTTTAAACTTTTTTGAATATAAAAACCCCTTAAAATTATTATTTAGATTCCTTATATTTTCAAAAAATATAGTTTTTTCAAATATACAATTATATCTCATTCACACTGTTATTTATATTTGTAATAGTAAAATTTTTATTATTTTTAATTAAAATTAATATAAATCAAAGTAACAAAATTAATTAAAATTAAAATTAATATAATAGATCTAATGTATTGTTTTAATTCGATACATCTTATAGTACGAATTATTTTTTATTTGTATTATATCGTATCTAAAATACATATCGTGTATGATAGACTACTGATAATATAGTTTAAACTTTAAATTTAAAACTAATCAATAGGTGTATTTTATTTTATTTTTAAATATATATAATATAATAATAATAATGTGTCTTTGAGTTGGTGAACAAAGATTAGGAAACAAGGAATTGTTTTTGTTTTGACCAGACAATTATAATACATGCGCCATGAATTGTGCAACTAATTGCTATTATATTTTTAGCTGTTTGCTCTCACAACGTAATGTTACATGATTTCGAATTATTATAAGAAAAACAACCGTTGGAATGAGAGAAGTAGAGTTGAAAAGACTTTTCTGTCCTTCAAGAGTTGTCTATGGAATTTTCATCTTTTATGGATCTTAACGGGACCATATACAGTGCCTCAAAGTTTGTCTGTCCAACGACATTGGACAGTTCCTGATTATAAAAAAAAAAAAAAAAAAAAAAAATCTTTTTTCATTTTTAATTAAAGTGACTCAATATTTAAAAAAGAAAACTAATTTGACTTTTCTCTTGGAATAGGCTGGTTTCTTGTTTCTTGGACACATTGTTCACTAGTGAAAGGTATTATTTGGTACATTTTTGTGAAGCTCCATCACATCTTTGTATCATCCATTCATAAATAATCTACTTTAAACACTTCATAATAGTTTAGATCTAATTGTTATAAACAATTATTACTTAAATTTAGGATTGAATTTGAGCCAAATAAAATATGACCAAAATAATATTATTTTAATATGTATAAATCAAAATAATATTATTTTATTTGAGCCGATTTTATTTTAAAATTTGAATAAGCTTGAATTGAATCTACCCTTATTTAGAATGCATCTATTTACTGACAACTTGGGCAAGCCAAAATACCTGCTTAAATTGGGTTGTATTGCATGATATCAAACATCTACAGAGAAATGATGCTGTAAATGTGAGCAGAAATCTCTGCCATACTGGCATTTATTGCTTTGGTTTCTTGACCTTACTGTCTGTCTTGTTTTGTTTTGCTCTGTTTTGAAGCTATGTACTTTGCTGCATATTTTCATGAGAAAATGGCTCCCAAATTCGTATCAATCTTCGCGGTTATCAAATCAACTATAAGCTTAAATGCATTGAATTGGAATATGTGGATTGCTCTAAGATTTTGAGACGTTTTGCATAAGAGGCCATGATCAATTTCCTGCTAAATATCATTAATTCTACATGAAAAGGAAAAACGAAAAAATTTCCAAGTTACAACGATCTGTTTACTCAGATGAAATAATTATCAACTAATTTCGCCTGCTTGCTGCCAACGGAGCAACTTCAGCTAGAGGCGTGGATTGCGGCGTTGGCAGTGGAGACGTTCGACAGACGGGGCAACTTGGGTGCAATCTCAGCCATGGATCGACGCATTTGACATGAAATAGATGGTTGCAGTCCGGCAGAAGCCTAAGCATATCGGAGTTTTTGTAATCTGCTAAACATATAGAGCAACACATGGCGGTGGAGTCATTTTTCTGAAGCTTGGCTTCGGAATAAAGCAACTTCGGGTAACTCTTGATGGTGGCCTCATCGAGGCCTACATCGATGACTAAATTTGGAGGGTCATGATCCTGCCCCTGCTGCGGCGGCGGCTGCTGCTGCCCCCCTTGTTGCTGAGCCCTGGTGCAAAAATAGGAAGCTAAAGTGATTGTTGTGATGAGTAGAAGAATTCCGACTGAAACCCCGATGCCATAACCAAACCCTCCTATATCGTTTGAAGCTAAGAATCCAGATGAGTCATTTGTGGTGTTGCTCATGATCTCTGTAAATGATGATAACAATGTGAAATGTAATTGAAGGAAACAAAAACAGAAGAATGGTTTGGCCAGCCATTGAAATTGATTTAGAAGAAAGTTTTATTTGGGGATGTCAAGGCTTAAAAAGTCAACTATAAAATGAAATATAGAAAGAGATGCGTGAGAGGAAGTATCGGTGAAATTTTTAATTGAGAATGTATTTGGGTTGAAGTAAAGATACGGTCTTGCAATACATTATTAGGTTTGTCAGGGTTAAAATGTTATTTATGCTAACTAGGGGTGGAAAGTTGATCTAAACCTTGGGTGGGAAATGGAATTTACTCCTTTCAAATAATTTTTCCAGCAGCTTGCTTTCACACAGTGAAAAACAAAACTAACGCAACTTGACCAACTTAAAGCTTCAACTTTTTACAATAATAACGACGGTGACAACAATGACGACGGAGACGATTCTCTTCCTTCTTCTTCTGACAACTTCATCTTTCCTTGTTGAATCCGGCGATACCAACAACGTTTACTCTCCATGCGCCGACACCACGGTTCAGATCGACGACGGCTTCAGTTTCGGTATCGCCTTCGCTCAGAGAACAAGTTTCATTTACAACAACTCCCTTCAGTTGTCTCCCTGCGACCGTAGACTCTCTCTCTCCTCCGCAAACTCGCAGATCGCCGTTTTCAGACCCAAAGTTGACGAGATCTCTCTCCTCACTATCAATACTTCTTCGTTCTATCCGGTTACTTTCTTTCCTTTCTGTACAAATATCCTTTAGCTACAGTTACTGTTAGATTAGTTAGAATTTGAAAGTTTCGTTGTGTTAGTTTGAGTTTGCTTATGTGGGTTTTTGTTAATTTAGGTTTTTGTCGCCGTTCTGAACCTAATTGCTTTGAAGGTTTTGTGATTGTTTTGTGGTTACTAATTGAATGATTAGAATCTTTTTTTATGGTTTAATTAGAAGTAGAAGCTTTTGTCTGGATTAATTATGCTTCTGGTTTTTAGGTTTATTAGGTTTTTGTTGCACTTTTTCAGCTAGCAGCTAGCTGGGCTTTTGGATATGATTTATGGTTATTGATTGGGTAATTAGTCTTTCATAATTTGAGAATTCTATGAACTAGTGCTTCAGAATTGGCTTCTATGCGATTTTAAGAACTTTTATTAGATTAATTTCGCGTTTGTTTATATGGGTTTTAATTAATTTAGATTTTTTTTGCTGTCATTAAGCTAATGGCTTAGTGTGTTTTCTACTTTTTTTTTGGTAATTATTTGGATGGATAGTCATATATAGCTTGGAAAGTGGATGAACTTATGCTTAAGAATTGGTTTCATTGTGAAGGTGTTGGTAAGTTTTAATTTATTTGTTCTATAACGTTTCAAGTTTTAAGAACTTTTGCTGGATTAATATTCTTTTTCTTGTAAGGTTATCCTTAGTTTATGTGGTAATTAATTGAATGATTTGTCTTTCATCGTTTAAGAGTTTGATTAGCTTAAGCTTTAGTCTTAAGAATTGGTTTCAATTCGAAATTGCTGGTGATGTTGATTAGTTATTGCTGTGAAGGTTTTCATGTTAATGCTGGAAAAATGGGAAACTTGCAAAACTTTTTTACCTATATTGTGATGTGAAATGTGCAACTTGAAAACAGGAGGGTAAGACTTATACATTGTACAACTCTGTGCTTATTATCAATACCGATTTTATCGTAGAATGACCGTTAATTTCTGTATAATACCTATGCTATTGTTGAATGAACCAGTTTCTATGTTATAGCGGCTGCAGTTGAGTATAAATTTTTGTATGTAAATTTTGGTAAGCATGGGATGAACCATGCCCTTGCAGTGTTATTGATGCTAATACTTGATGTATACTAGCCACAAAAGTTAGGCATCATGCTATCTTCTGAAAAGACTGAAGATGGTTGTGTAAACATAATTCTGTGTTTAACAATTTAGGTTCTAATCCTTGCAAAGCAATTCACTTGAAAGGAATATCAACCTTCTTTGGCATTTCTTGGACAACTTCTTAAAAAGGCGTTTCTTCTTTTTGTCTAATAACTTGTCATCTCATAGTAACTATGCCTTGCAGGATACTTACGGTGGGTATATGGTTGCATTTGCTGGTCGCAAATATGCTGCTAGGTCCCCCTCTGCCTTTGTTGCAAACACTACATACACCGTAACCAGCTTTACCCTGGTAATAAAGAATCCAGACTCTTTTGGATCTCCTCAACTTTAGGTTATGTAAAGATCTTTAACAATTGATTGTTAATTGCAGGTGCTTGAGTTTAAGAAGGGTAGGCTACAGAACTTGTATTGGAAAAGGGATGGCTGTGCTAAATGTGCAGGACAATCTAACTTTGTCTGCCTCAACAATGTTGATTGTGCCATCAGAACTTCGAGCTGCAAGAACCGTGGAGGTTCTGTAGATTGCAGCCTTGGAATACAGTTGGCGTTTTCTGGCACGGATAAACACTTCTCAGTTCTCAACTCGTGGTATGAAGTAAATAACCTTGGACAATACTCACTCTATGGCCTTTATTCAAATCTCAAGGATTCTCTTACAAGCCAGTATAACAATTTCTTCTAGTTGTACTTAAGATTGTTTGTAGATCTTTCCTCGTGTAATTTTTCCCTGTATTTTAAAGGAAATTAACTCTACATCTCTCTCTGTCTTTTAGATTTTTCTCTTGTTTATGTTTCTTGAAAGTTATGGCGTGTAAATTTTCTTACTAAACAATCATTTGAAGATTATTACATTTGAGTTCTTTTTTCATGATGCTGGCTCTGTTGAATTTTTATATCTAAATACAGATTCTGAAAACATCTCCTAGTAGAGCCAAGAAACATAATTGTATTAAGTTATATTTGTATATGACATCATTTTTATTTGTGAAAATAAAAAGTTTTTATGACAATTGCAGTAGTATCTGGTATATTGAAACTCGTACGTTAAGATTGTCTATGGCCATGGTTCCCATTCAATTGTAGTATGCAGTGCATAGAACTCACCTGGTGAGTTCATACAGGGCTGTTAATTAAAAGGCCAAAAGACTTATTCCCACCCAAGGTATCGTGAAATCTCAAACTCATACTCGTTATCTTTTAAAAACTCAAACATCTATCCGTTATTCAACTTCTATTAAAATTTTTTGTTAGAGCTAATGGTAAACCATTATTTTACCAGAAATATTAAAAAATATAATTTTACCTCATTCCCCCCTCAAGGTTTGAAAACTGACAATTTCACCCTAGTTTCAATTTTTCCAATTTTGAAAAAAGACTTTTCCCCTTGCCCCCCCAAATCCCTAAAGTTTCTTTCTACTCTCTCCAATAACCATTTGACCACGGAGACCATTTAAAAATAAGACAAAGAGAAGTCTTCATCTTTGTCCAGGAAGAGACGTCTCCTTGTCTCATCTTTAGATGGTCATCGAAGAGGGAAAAAAAAAAACTACGGATTTTGAGAGAAAATGTCGTTTTTCAAAATTGAAAAAGTTGAGGTTGGGATGAAATTATTAGTTTTCAAAAATTAGGGGGCAAATGAGATAAAATTATAATTTTTTTAATATTTCTAATAAAATGATGATTTTACTCTTAATACTAATAAAAAATTTTTAAAAAAGTTGGGTGATAGGTGGGTGTTTGGTTTTTGAAAAGTTAATGGGTATAAATTTAGGATTTCACTATATCTTGGATGGGAATAAGACTTTAAACCTAATTAAAATAACTTTTTTTTTTTTTATGTACCTTTTTATCCAACTTTTTTTTCATTATACTTTTCTATCCCAAAACTGGATTTCATACTTATTAAATCCTTACCAATAACTTTATCACCCTAACCTCCACCATTTTTCATTCAAAAAACTCACCGGTGAAGTTGCAAAAAATTTCAAATACTTTCTACAACAAGATCATTACATTCCAAATAAGTTTCCTTACTCAATTTACATCAAACAGAAGAATTTCATTCTTTTGTGTTATTGATAAAAGTTTCAAGTAAATCACAATGAAATCTTGATGTTTTTGATAGAATGTGTTGTATTTTTTCGTATTTTCGAACTTACATTAGTTACATGATTGTTATACATACATAAACTGTTGTAAGTGTCAAAGTAGAGAAAATTTAATGTTCAAGTTGAAGGAAAATCAGAACTACAGTTTTCTTGGAAAATGATATGCAGTAGGCATATATGCAAGTGGGCGTCTATGTGTGTGTGCAAATGCAAGTGAGCGTATATGCATCTTGGTGTGAATGTGTCTTGGCAGGTAAGTGTTTTGGACCAAAAATGAATTTTTAAACTGTTAGGATTTAAGGTAAATGTGCAATAATCCAAGGGGGAAACATGAAATGCATATGGGAATATAATTGTTCATTCTAGGTTTTTTAGGGATGCTAGTGCAATTCTCACATCGTTTCATCATTTCAAAACCCTAAATTGATCGTGTTTCTTTCTGTAGTATTATGATAGAAAATGGTTGAAGCAATATTTATGATTGGAAATGATGGGTGGTGGATTACTAGAGCTAACAATACTTCAAAGTACAAAGGCAAGGTTCAAAGATGGGTTATAGTTCGCCTAGAAATTAATTATGATGGATTGATAAACGTCATCTATTTTTGATTGAATATCAACCGAAGCTATAATGATGTACACTTATTTATGCAAAATGCAAGCACACTAAAAAATTTGCCTTATGAGGTTTGAGATGACTATGATGTTCGGGTTCTGATGAGGGTATCCAAAGGACAAAAAAGGTAAATGTCAGGTCTTATTGTGCCAGTGAGCTGTAAAGAAATGAAAACCGACTATGAACAATAGCATCTTGAAAGACAACATAGGGTGGACTTATCCTCAAGCATGGACAATGTTAACTTTTTAGATAGTATAAATTTGGAGACAACCGTAAAGTGCGGTGCAAGAAGATGATAGAAAAACTTCCATGACGGTCTTTAGGTTAGTGTAAGGTTGCTGTAGTTGTTGAGGATTATGTAGAAGGTTGAAGGGTAGTAGAACCAATTTGTGGTGCATTTGACAGAGGTGATGAGATAGATGACATTGCAATGGATTATATTAAGTTGGATGAATTAGAAGTTGTTGGCAGCTTTCGAGAAAATGATAATTATGAGGGGAGTGGTCCTAATGGGTTAGCCGAGGGTATTGAATATCATGACGTTCCAATTCATCACGGGTCCACCCTCATAAATATTCAAGTTTCAAATCTATTTCGTTGGGATTAAAAGCCTTTAATAGATGTTTAGAATGAGGATATTGATAATTTTGTTCTACACTGTGATGAAATTTTAAAAGTAAAAGATTACTTTAATAATAATTAATCATTAATAGATACATTTCAAAGACATGTATTGGAAAATGATTATTAATATAAAGTGATCTGTTCTAGCAAGACTCGATGGGAAATCGAATGTACGCATGAGCAATGTAAATGCAGAGCATGAGTTATCAAACTAGATGATAGTGACATTTTGCCATGATGTGCTTCAATATGATGATTATAACATTGGAAAGTTTCAATGAAAATTTGGCCAATGGCTTTTAATATCTATTTTATTGGTAATACTTAATGCATTATAGATAGTGATCGACCAATTGAACTCTTTTAAGATAATAGTATATTCTCGATCACAAAAGGATATATGCGAATCCCAAAGAGGTATGATAAGAATCTCAACCAATGATAAAAAAGATTTTTTACCTTAAAAGATAAAATTAGAAATTTCATTAATTGTTATTAAGAAAATATTAATTAAGAAAATAAATATCAACAACAGTTGATCGATCGATATACATATTTGTTTGATCATTGGTTGCTCTTAGAAATTCGAATATTAGAAATGATTGATTAAGTTATTTCTAAAATTTTAGTTTACCCTATACTCCAATGACATCAAAGCACATTCTGAAAAAAAAAGAAAAAAAGAATTGATCTTATCTTGGGTGCATTTTTTAATGTCTTAACAATTTATTAAAGAAGTATAATATGTGAAACTACTTACAAATTCAAAATTCAAAGAAGCCCATTGTTTTCTATTATTCCACATAAAATTTCAAAAAAAGCATTAGATATTAAATTAATTACCTTAACAAAGCCAGAAATGAAATTAAATTCTATACTATAAATTGTTTCTTAAGAATCATGACAAATAGATTTAACCTGTTCTAATTACACCAATTAAATTTAAATATTACTCTAAAAATCCGTGTTTTATATTCCCTTTTTGCCCCTCAACATTAATGAAAATTAATTTTGTACTTCATTTATTTCTGTATATAAATGCACTTTCTCTTTTGGGTTCAAGCATGAAAGAACTCACAAAACCAAACATGACGAGGAAGAAGGTGAACCTTGCTTGGATAGTGAGTGACAGTGCTAGAAAAGCTTGCCTGAAAAAAAGAAAGCTAGGGTTAATGAAGAAAGTGAGTCAACTAACCACACTGTGTGGTGTGAATGCTTTTGTCATTATTTGCAGTCCGGACGACAAGGAGCCATCAATGTGGCCATCTCGCCCGGTGGTCCAGCAACTTCTGACGAGGTTCCAGACCCTGTCCGAGATAGAGCGCAGCAAGAAGATGATGAATCAAGAAAGGTATATCAAAGAAAGGTCAACCAAAGTTGAGGAGCAGTTGAACAAGTTGCAAAGAAAAAACAAAGAATTGGATGTTTCCAATCTCTTGTTTCAACACCTTCATTTGGGTAAGAGACTAAGTGAATTTAACACAAGTGAATTGCATGGTTTGTTTTGGTTCCTGCAGGAAAGGAGGAAGGAAATCAAGAAGAGACTTATCTATTGTCAACAAGTTAATGCTGTTCATGAAGCTGAAGCCTTTCCTCCTCCACTACCGGCAGAGAACAAACAATCTCCAACCGCCGTCGGTGACATGATCATGAGGAATCCCATAGAGTCTGCTCTGTGGGATCAATGGTTCATGGAAGGGGTGAATCACAGTGAGAATGAGGCAAATCTAGGGCTAAGGGCTCCAGATCAAACAATATTTGACACCAATTTCAATTATGCTACAAACCAAATGGAGTTAGCCCAAGGAAATTTTATACCTAATTATAATAATGAACATCCTGACCAAATGCAGCTGCCTTATGAGACAAATTTCAACCTGAATCCAAGTGGTGGTGGCCATGCTAATGAAACTCTTTTACCTTCTGAGTTTGAGTTTTTCATTGGATCAGGTGATGTTGGGATCCCTTTTGATGTCACCAAGCCATGAAAACAATGTCTGTCTTTGAATAAGTTTATCAACAAATTAATTTCTCACTAGATTACTATGAGGAATTAATTGAATAATGTGTTGTATGTAACTGTCCAGCAGTGAACTTTGTTCTCTGTTCTATCTATATGTTTCCATATTGGTGGATCTAAAATGAAGTACTGTATGATTTTCGATATATAATAGTATGTTTTTAATATTAAAGTAATGAGACTAAGGTCAAAGATGGCTGTAGGAACAATATTAAAGCAATGAGACTAAGATCAACGGTGGTTGTAGAAATATATTAAATCTATAAGTGTAGAGATTGAAACTCATATTACATAAAATTTGAGTTTATAAATGTAGAGATTGAAAATCATATTACATAAAACTTATATCATTTTTATTTGATATAAGACTTTTTAGTCGCACTCAAATGCAACCACCATAGGTGATTAGACCCGTCATTTGATTGGGTGCATTGCCACTTAAAGTCCAAGATCAAATGTTAGGTCAGGTGGAGATCAAAATTCATATTATACAAAATCAATCGATTTGTGTTAAGGTCTAATATATCATATTTATAAACTACTCACTTATTTTATTTTTAATTGATGTGAGATTTTTTAGTCTCTTGTTTCCTTGTTTGTGCCTTGAGAGTATCCATAAGTGAAATAATCAATTTATGTTTAGGATTTTCAAATCTAACAAGCCTCTACATAATACAATAAGAGCAAATTTCACTCTAATTTAGCCAAAATGCCAACATTCAAATATCCAAAGGTATTTAAAGAAAATTCTTTTTTTTTTTTTTTTTGTCCTTTCAATACCCTTCAAGAAATTGCTGTAAATTTCTCTTGATAGATGAGGGCATACGATTTCTATTTCTTGGTAATTAAACTAATCAAGGTTGTCATCTAAATTTTATTTTATTATAAAACATCAAGCTATTTGTTTTAATTTTCTCTTATGGATCTATATATTTTATTTTATTTTTCTCTGATGGTTGGCATCATTTCAACTAGAGATTTTGTTACAGAAGAAACAAGATACTGCATAAACTACTTAAATTTAATTAATTTTCTGTGGGTATATTTAATTCTTTAATTGGGGTTTCCTTACAAAGAGACAATTTCTATACATGGACGTCCACATTTACTTTAATTCTATTAAATCTGATTTATTTTGGATGCCGCCATTTTCAATATTCTCCAAAAGCACTCCTTAATTTCAAACAATTTAATGCAACACTCTCCCCTCTAAATCCTTTATGTTATTACTAAGCATGAAGAATATGCAACTCTTATATTTTAGCTAAAATTGAGAAAAATAACTTCTTGGTAGCTGAAAATGCCATCACAAGAAAATAATATTTAAATAAATTATAATAAATACTAATATATAAACGACGTATCATTTTCTTATATGTCTAGCAAATAGACGACATGCCGTTACAAGATTAGTAAATTAACAACATTATTAAATTATATGGGACATAACAAAGGATGCATAACTATGGCAGATTCAAGCACACTTTCTTCTGAAATTTTTATAACTTTCAAATACAAACAAATTCTTATTTTTTAGTTTTTAACGTTATTTGATCATATAAATTGTTGACGTAATTTATTGTGACTAACTGATGTAAACAATTTTGAGCCTTACGTAAAATATACTGAGGTAGCAAATATTATAATAAAAAGGCTTTAATATATCTACTGTAATGTATTGAAATGTAAATGGAAAGCAAAGATAATGAAATGAGATATGTAATTTTTAATGGGATTCGTCGTGATGATTGGTTCCATGATGTAATTATTGATAGATGTGTATTACAACAAAATAATTATAATTGCTGAGAAATCAGTATTTACTTTGTTTTATGTATCTCCTTATTTTTTTCGTTTTTCTTTGTATCTATAGAACTTTTAAAGGAAAAGCTACATTCAAAGTGGCTCAAACTAGGATTTTGAATCCTCTTAGGATTATAATGGATATATTTATAATTCAATTCAATTTTAATAAAATAAAATATTGCATATATCAGATACGTCCCTAGTAAGAAATGTAAAGATATCTTTGTATTATATATGATAAGAGAATATTTGTAGAAGATTCTAAATTGATGCCTCTTTTGGTAAGAGTGTAGTTGTTATCTAGATTTGGAGAGACTTTCCTTTTCCTCATTGTAACACCCAAATATGCATAGCAAAGTTACTTTGGTCTTTTTATTGATATATGAGATGTTTTTTATATTGAGGAATGTGAAAATTGACTTAGTATAGAAGTTTGTGAATTTAAGGTTGTTGAATGATCATGCATGAAAGGTGAACGTCCGTTGGTGTTGTGCTAGATGGACAAGGAGGATATCGTGTCATGTCAGATAATTTAAGTGGTTGAATATCCGTTCATTGAGAGTGCACATCATTCCAACAATTATATGATTTAAATTTTATTTTTGATTCTGATTGTGGGGCATTCAATGCACTTGATGTAGACCAAAAAGAAGAGGTTTTCCCATGGGCTGGGAGAGTAGCCACCTCTTCACTATCCTTCAGTTGATTTAGATACCAAATCGTATCTCTACACATCATCATATTTTCCATAACACACCATATATTCTGAAACTGATATTTTCTTATTCTTCAACAATTTAGAAAGATTTTCTAATGACTTTTATGAGGGGATTTCAATATTAAATCGTTTAGCCTTTGATAACCAAGTAAGGAGTATAATCATTTACTTTTAAGTTGATTTCCTTGTGAATCTAAAATCTAAAATGCTTGTTTGATGAGATTATAACAAGTAAAGGTTATGAATTCAATGTTATTAGGTCTATATTGTAACACCCCTTCAGAAGTATTACCCTTTAGGAAGAAACGCTACGATACTTGACTAAAAGAGCATGAAAATAACTTAAACTTACAATAAATTAAACTTTAACATAAGAAATTATGAAAATACCAGTTATCACAAATGATTTAGTATAATCGAATAAAAGATATCCAAATAATAATATAATTATCCCAAACATCAACAAGTGTGTAGGAATTACATTTATGTTAGAAACAACTTAAATATCCATGCAAGTTTAACACGTATTGCATACTTGCATGGTGGATCAACCACTCTTTAGCGCTCAAAAGTAATGACCAGAAGTCACCTTTATTCTTGTGTCCAACCAAGAAGACATCCCAAGCATATTTATCATTATTGTTGTCATACCATCCAAATAATGTCGAGTTCATCTCTAGATCTCACACTTGAAAGGCATCTAATTGATCTATATTTATAGCATCTTCATTGAATGGTTGTAACATCATGGTGCCTTATTTGGGGTTTTGCCTCAAGGATTAGTAAATGGGTTTAAGGCCAATAGCCCTTTTCCTTATGAAATGTCTATGTAATCTAAGTTTATATTTTGGGATGATATTGACTAAGTCAATCATGGTGGTCATCTTAACCTTCAAGAAAAATTAAAATTATTCAACAATATTTAATGGAAACTCTAAACATACGGCATAGTGAATGTATTGCGAGGTTGGATGTTCTTACCATGAGACACTAAGAATTGCATGATGTCTACTCCAACTTACCTGATTTGTTGATATTCGATATTAATCCCAAAACGTTCTCAAATGTCTCAAGGATTAGTAAATGGGTTTAAGGCCAATAGCCCTTTTCCTTATGAAATGTCTATGTAATCTAAGTTTATATTTTGGGATGATATTGACTAAGTCAATCATGGTAGTCATCTTAACCTTCAAGAAAAATTAAAATTGACCAACAATATTTAATGGAAACTCTAAACATACGGCATAGTGAATGTATTGCGAGGTTGGATGTTCTTACCATGAGACACTAAGAATTGCATGATGTCTACTCCAACTTACCTGATTTGTTGATATCGACATTAATCCCAAAAAGTTCTCAAATGTCTTGACACTTACATTGTGTTTCATAGTTTGTTTCATGTGCTCCAAAGAATACGGAAGAGAGCAAATGACAACTTACACCCGTTACTCGTCAATCAGGTAATGATATATAGCTTTCAACTCGCATATCATAATTACCATAACCCTCAAGTATTGCCTCATGGAATAATTTGACTTTTTTCTATTAAGGGTCAATCCTCTTTGTCAACCAACACAACCTAGCAATTGAAGTCATGTCAACCCTTTTTTATGGCTTCCCACATACTATGAGTTATAACTTTCAGCAAACAAATCATTGAACATGCTACTTAACATGGTAAATCGCACACTCTTGTCTTGGGTCGCTCATTTTTCATTGGCTTTTTTATCACGACATTGTTTAGCAATGATACCTTATTCAAGTATTGTCATCACATAGGTTAGGGTATGCAAAAGCTCTTGTTCATTAAGTAGATATTATACCTTCTAATGAATTTTCGTCATTCAACCATTAGTAGTCTGTCACAATATTCCTAGCAACCATTTTTATCCCAAAAAAAAGTGCATTAAACATTTTCTTTAGCACCACACATTCAATTTTGCCACAATAATTTAAATTAATTAATTATAATAATGCACATGTTACAAAATCAAAAAAGAAGTTAAACTTCTAATCATCCCTCTCTCTCTCTTACTCTCACTATATATGTGTGCGTGTGACATGAAATTCTAAGAATTTCGGTGAAAATGGCATCAAAATCTAACAGTATTAGGACCCATGTGTGCTATAGGGAGAAAATGGGCTAATAAGTGCACTACTTGTCTCATACTTTGCGTTCGAAAGTGTGATACACCTCTATTGATTCTGTGAATACTTCTTGGCTCGTCAAGCCAATTAGTATAGTTATTATATCAACATACACTAAAATTTCAAAAGGGATTGGTCATACTATCTTATAAGAGTTTGCGATGTCCAGTTTAGTGAAGTTTAAAAAATAATTTAAACTAAATTAAAAAAATCAATTTGAAAAAATTTAAACCAAATAAATGAAAAAATATTGTTTAATCCAGTTTAGATTACAGTTTGAAAATGTTAAAAATCATTCACTTTCAAATATTTTGTATTTGATAAATAATAATTGAATTATAGTTATTTAGAATATAAAATAAACATGCAAAATGAATATAAAATACATATATAATAAATATATAAAAAATGACCAAATATATATATATATATATATATATATATATATATATATATATATATATATATATATAATAAGTAGTACGATAAATTGTTTATTAAAATTTTTTATCAAATATAGTTTTATATTTATATGTATTTAAAAAAATATAGTTTACGGCTTAGAAGCGGTCTAAAGTCCAAACTGTAACTCAAACCATAAACTGTTTTTTAAAAATTTATTAATCTAAATTGAGCCATTTTATAAACAAAACAAAATCAAACTATAATTTTTAAATGATTTTGATATAATTTTATAATTTGAATTGAATTACACATACCTCTATTTTCTCAAAATGAGAGTTGAGTGAATAGTAAGAGTGTTCATAGGTAACCTTCGAATGCAACAATTTGCAAAAATATTTTATTTTGTCTTCAACCTAAAACATCATAACTTTGTAACTCAAACCTACGCTTGAGCATATAATATATCAATTGGAAAGCTCATTCATCGAAGATTCCAATGATACCAAAAAAGAAAATAAATATGTAGTATATAGAAATTTATAAGCAATTAATAATTCTGCGTTTTCAGAAAAAAAAAAATCAAAAATTCATAAACATGCGATGAATTTCCAAATAAAAACTCTACAAAGAGTTATGTTAAGATATTATGTCAAGAATTTCCAATTAAATAGGCTTTAGTAAGTGCACTGGTAGTAGGTGCAAGCCCAAAATCCAAATATAACAGTTTTTAAACTCATTTATCAAAGTGTTGAGACAAAAAGTTCACATTTTTACACATTAAAAAAGGCAGAACATTGTTTACATGGACACTTAAATTATAGTTTAATGGATAAAAAAGACATTTTCATCTATAAAAAATTATAGGTTTAAATTTCCACTAATAATATCTTAAGATTATACCCCTATTTCCAGTATACTGGCAAGGAATTTAATGATTCTCCTCAAGCCACAAAGGTATACTTTAAATTACCTTAAAGTTGTTTTTGTTTCAAGTCAAATCGTGGGTCTGAAACCCATTAATTAATTATTAAGGGTTTGAAAATTGTGTTAATTAGCTTCATGGGTTTGAAAATCAGATTGATCGGTTAAATCATCAATTATTAATCAAACTGATTAAATTATGTATAAAATTGAGTTTGATTTGATCAATATAAAAAATTAATTTTTTTTTCAAAAATTCATTGTGTAAAGTTGAACCAAGTCCGTATTCCATCAAATTAAGTTTATTTTAATATTAAATAAGTTAAATTATTTATTTAATTATAAATTATGTAAAAAAAAATTAATATTATTTTTAAGAGTTAATCTATCTTATTACTGATCAATCAATTTGATCACTGATTGAATTAGATCATCTTTTTCATTGAGTTGATATTTAGTATGATTTTAAATTGGTTAAGATAATGACATAGATTAATACAAGTAAGATGTTGTCATACCAAACCAAATAATTAGTGTGTGCTTTAAATTTTATCATTAACAACATTATTAAACCTAATAATAATTGCCCAAAAATTAAGATAATGACATAGATTAATTCTCCCCACTTGCTTGTTGGTCTCTCCACAAGAAAAAAAAATCTCAATTAGGTGTAAAGTTGAAAAAGATTCTGATTGAAATTTTAATTACTTAATTAATTAATTATTTATATTATATTAATCATCATTTACAAGCTCTAATCATCACTAATTGGGAGCAAGAAAAAAGTTAGGAAACGTTAATTCACTCTCTTAATTAGTGGCGATCCCATTTCATCCACCCTAGCTAGAGCCAACCCACCTAATCTAAAATTTAATATTTTAATAATAAAATTATATATACATATTTTTAATATATAATTTAGTTATAAAAATAATATATTATTATATAATTAGATAATTTTAAATTAAAAATAAAATAATATTAAATCATATAATAACATATTATTTATATATTCAAATTATATATAAAAAATATATACATATAACATTATTCATATTTTAATTATTATTTTTTCTTATGTTACCACTAATTATTTTGTAGAGAAAAAAAAAACTATTTTTTACTGTAAACAAATTAATTTCTGTCAGAAGAATTTAATAATTTTTATGGCAATCTAGTAGTGTTAGCACAAATGGAAACCAATGAGACAAGATCTCATCATCAATCTTATAAAAAAAAAAAAAAGAATAAAAAAGGTGATTTTTTAAAAATATTATATAGCATGAAAATATATTTTATAAACATGCTATTGTAAAGAGTAAGGAGAGTTTTTCTTGGTTTTTTTATTTATACCAATATGTAAACAATATGGTTTCATATAAAAGCTTGAGATATTATAATAAAAATTAATTTGTTTACATCATCATTATGCATTAGCTTTTGTTTTGCGGTCAAAATTCTCTTAAAACATGAATGAGAATTATATCAAATAAACAACTAATTATGCGAATAATATATAGTGATTTGACAATGTCATCTATATATAAAATGACTCAAAGTTGTGGATAAAAATTTTTTTTACTCAAAAACAATGAAAAAGATAAATTTTAACAGTTTTACGTATGATTCATTCAGTTATATTGAAATTTTTTCTTCTATCGGTATGAGATAGCAATCATCTCTTATTATTATCAAAAACATAACCATCTCCTAATCAACGGATTACATTTCAATATTTGGATTTAGTGTGTTCAGATTTAAGTGTATCTTTTTACGTATATAGATAAAGGGACGACACTTTTGTATATAGATAAAGGGACAACATTTTTGTATCTCATATTATTACTATATTAAATTTTTTCTAAAATAATAATATAATAATAAATGTAAACTTATCATTAATTAAAAAATTGTTGGGTATGATGGTGAAAAAGATGAAACATACTACTCAACTATAAAACATCAAGCAGTCTTCCTTATCGATTTCACATGTAAATTAATTTTGAAAACACGAAAAACACTCGAATAGATTAAATGCAGCAAGTTCATCTATGTTTAAACTCCATAATCGTAAGCTGTTTTAACCTTTAGAATCTCTCTCAAAGCACCTAAAACAAAAAGCTTTGGACATATATGAACCCAAAAGGCAATTTGTTTTCTAGTGTTAAAGGAACAACAAAAGTTTGCTTCGTCTGATGTGGATTGCAAATCAAACAAAAGCTTTTAAAATTAAAAAATAAAATAGAAAAGGACATGCAAAACCCTTTTTTGTGCATGCACTTACGAGAGATTTCCACTTGGAAATATCTCATGCGTGCCAAACAAGATCCACCACCACCATTATGCAATCAATATGCGGCACACGTCACAGTCCACAAGTGGAAAGGGGGCTTAACTTTTTTTCATTATTAATGTAATTTATAAATTAGGGTTTACCCAGAAAAGATAGAGAACAAAGCAAGAGGAGAAAGAGATAGGGAAATTAATCATATAAATTAAAAAGCATCACTAGCTTGTTACCTCAAAGCTTGCTTGAAAGGGAACAGGTAAAGTTAGAGCTATAAAGAAATAAAGAATCCCCACTACTAACCACTCTCTATAATTGAATTTTACTCAAAAGTTTGTTCATGCTCACTTGGGAAACTCACATTTTAGAAATACCTTGATATGGTTTTTTGTACTTAGGGTTAATTAATTAAAAATTAAGGTTCTTGATTAAGATAATAGTTAACCTATAGTTAATTTATTCACAAAATCTCACTAATATTCTTGGCTTACTTTTATGTTTATCAGAAATCTTCCTGAGATCGTTAATAGACTTCCCATGGAGATTCACAAAGTTTCTTAAAGTTTGACAGGAATCAATACTAAGGTTTTATACATATATATATATATATATATATGATTTGGCACTTATTTTGCACTTGTTTTCCTTGTCATAGCAATTGGGATAAAATTAACTTCTTGTATCTATACTAAACTCACCGTTTTGAAGAATTGAGCTAAAGAACTTCAATTGAAATATTTAGAAGCAGGTTGTTACTCGTACGACTATGTAGGGAGGGATGTGGACAAAATAAAAATGAATGGCTCAAGACCACTTTGAACCAATTAGAGTGGAGAGAATTAGACATGTTGGCACAAAGGTGAGGGAGAATGATTGTATTTGGAGTATTAGGTTTTTTTTTTTATCTTTTTTTGTTTTTGTATATATGCTCTTGGTATGAGGAGTCGTATGAGAATGATTGTGAGAGATATTATAGAGGAAAAAAAAGTTCTATAATATTTTATTTACCAAAAAAAAAAAAGTTCTAAAATATTTAAAACCATTATTAGGAAATAAATAGTGTTTTTGCCTTAGAGAGCAGGTGCAAGTCTGCTATATTAGCAAGTCGAACCAATATAAATCAATTGTTTCTCATCCCTAATCATGGATTGTGTTATATATTTCTTACATTTTTCTTTTAATTGATGTCTATGTTGATGTTGGTGTGTTAATAAATTGTTGATTTGTTCAATATACATATACATACATACATACATACATACATACATACATATATATATATAAATAATTATCAAATACTTTATTGAATCCCTTCTCAAAATGGCATCTTCAATTATATGTTATTTTCTTTAGATTTTTTTTTTTTTTGGTGGGTGTGAAATTTATGAAAAAGGTATTTTCAACAAAATCAAATATTCTTGTAATGAAGTAATTCTATTTATATTGCCAAAAATACAATTTGATTTGATAATGTGGAGAGATCATTAGGCATATATTAATACAAGGTGAAAACCAGTAGAAAACTAGAAATCCATAATAAATAGTTGGACCACCACTTTGATATATATTAATAGTCTAAGTAGATGCATAAAATGGAAATAATGATTTAGCCTTCGAACTTTTTCTCCTCTTAGTCAATTTTGATCATCAACCTCAAATTATTTTGCCATTTTAACAATAAATAATGGCATGTTGCAACACATTTTTAGATTTAAAAAATAATTAATTATTTGTGAGCCAAATTAATTAAGCTAGCAATTTTTTACCAAGTGCTTTAGTTCTTTTACTTCTTCATTCTTGATATTATCCATATTAATTAATAATACATGGTACACTACTAGGTAGTTTTACTTGTATGTTCCTTACTTAGAATACCAATTTACTTTTAATCAGTGAAAAAAAAATAAATTAATTGTACCCGCGTCCCCAAAATAATAGGATGGGCATGAGTAAACATAAATAAATTAGTTTAAATAACAAGTATTACTTTAATAACAAATTAGAATAATATTCATGTTATGTGATCAATTAACATTGTGTTAGTCAAAATTATATTTTTTAATAAACATTATTAAGTAAAAACTATTGATATCCCTAATTAGCTTAGGATTTGAAATAACACCTACAAACAAGTCACACGTTTATATATATTGATACTGATGATTGAAAAATGACTAAATAAAGAAGAAAATATGATTTTTGGTCTGATAAATGATTACATAATACGTATGTTCATCAACGTATTACATAGACAATATAGATATCATGTCACATTAAGAATTATAATAGGATACATGATCGTGCATTGAACAACACATGGTCATGACATCACTTTTTGATTGATTCTATATAAAGAATCATGTCCCGTGAATTAAGGTTGATCCCATTATTTGTTCTTATCAAATTTTAAGAGAGATTGAGTTGTCACGATTCCTAGTGCTACTTCAACCATTAGAGAAAAGGATTTTGACAATCAAAAAGAGTGTTTTTGTATCAAACTCTTCGGCTAGGATAAAAGGTAAATAGGAGACGTATTAATTCCTACTTAGATTATTTTCTATCGTAGTTGACTATTCTAGAAAGACTATTTTATTGTGAAAATCTGATATAATATTGTCCATAAGAAAAAGATAAATGCACATCCAAGAAAGATGGACAATTGTTTGTAGAGTAGTCATATGAGAGATATTTAGGGATGTACATGGTATGTTGAAGTGTCAAAAGGTGTTCGAGAGAGTTAGGGTAGGATGATCATGAGTATGTACATGATAAGTGAAAGCTAGAGCTTGAGACGAGATTGAGATAACCTTGAGAATGTCCAATCATATCCTAGATTTTTGGTTATGAGAAAATGACTTGAGATATGCATTGATACATGTTTCTAAAAGTATGGTAATGGGACATAGAGATCACGTAGATCATATGTGGGACACAAAGATCTCTGAAGCACATGTAATAAGCCAGAGATTTGATAGATCACATATGGAATACAAAGATCCTTAGAGTACATGTGGAACACTAAGATCCCTAAAGTACATGTGCGGGACATAAAGATTCCAAGATATAAAGATTTAAATCGCCCATGAAACATGACTCTCTCACCAAGATGGGGATATGCTTCTAGAAGGTTGTTGTGAAGGGGTATTCATGACATAGATTATGCACCCATAAAAGAGGTTTGTACCTATAGAGAGGATGTGTTGTTCATCGTATGTACCTATAAAAAGGTATTATGATAAAGAGAATGCACATATTGGCATCCATAGAGAGTTGTCGGGACAAATTCATACATACTGTGAACCACAATAATCTGAGAGATTGAATCACATGACCAAGAAGTCAAATTTTTGCCCTAGCTTAGGTTAATTGACATAGAGACGAGAAACTGAACATTATAAATTCCAAAGAGTACTTTCATTATAGAAAATGATGATTAAGTTTACATGTAATGCATTTCATGTAATCAAAACTGGGGTAGAGATGAACCGTAGGTGATGAGACAAATAAAGATTAGGAATGCATGATAAAGTGAGAAAGGGGAAAAATGAGATTGATTAATTGTATGATAAATGTTTTTACTTATTGAGTATTTTATTACTTATCCTTTCTATTTGATTTTGCAGGTGAGTTATGATTAACGGTTGCGTGGCAACGATTTAGTTCAAGAGAAAGATTGAGGGAGACTACCAAAAGAATTTATGTTTTATAATGTTATTTTTGTTATTCATGATTATGTTTTGTACACACTTTGATGCTATTTCCTTTAATATGTTTTGACACTTTTGGTATTGATTCTGCATGTTTATTATTAAGGGTAATATGGTACTTTTAAATGTTTATGTATTTGTCATATATTGTTTGTTTAAGTTAAGATTAAGTAACACTCTCCCCCTTGTGGTAAGATTTTTAGAGAAATTTAATATTTGAATAGATATCAATAACTTAACATAAATCATATTAAAATAAAATAAACAAAGAAAATATTGTATTGGGTTAATCATATGTATTAATTTTGATTTCATGTTCAAATACAAAAGCATATGCTACAATATGATTAAAAGAGTAAACTTAAAGATAAAGAAAATAAATTATAGTGGACAATACGACAATCATACATAGTTACCAATGAATTTGTAAAAGTAGTTTTAGTACGAATTTGTATATGTAATAGTTTGATATAATTTTTTATCATCGACTGATATACACACTATAGAGTCTTATACAAGATAAATTATGATACTAACAATTAAAGTTTAATATAACTCAGATGAATTTGTTACAAGTGTTTAGAATTTGTTAGAGAAGTGTGTGTATGCAAATAGAGTCAAGTAGAAAAATTGACACGAGGATTGTTTTTGTGGTTTGAACTAATAAATTGAAATGTTTATTTGTAGTTTAATATAAGAATCATGCAAATGTTCTCCCTCTATTCTCTTTTTCTCCTCTCTGTCTTTTTATACATATTTTCAGAGGGAAAAGGCCTCCCCCAAATATAATCCCTCTCTCCAAAGAATTTTAACCATAATTTGAATTTAAATGAGTCAATTTATGTCTATATAGATGACATTTACATTTATGTGGTGGTTAATATTTTTACTAGGTGATCATTGTGCGTAAGATTCGTTCTATGACTTTTCCTTTAATAATGAGCAAGAGGTCTTCAAATTTGAAATTATTCAATCGTTGGTTACTAGTATCTTGGTTTTTGATATCTTAAACTGTTGTGCCTAAAGGATATCTTAGAACTACTTATTTTTTATTACATAACATAACATCATTCAACCCCTATGAATTTAGATTTAAATTTAGATAAATGTCATTCAAAAAATATTTATTACTATTTTAAATCAGTTTTTTTATAGTTATGATTCTTGACAAAAGATTTGCACTAACAACAAAATAGGTAGGTAGTAAAGTTAGCTATAATACATATGATTTGAGCAACCAACCAAAAAAATGCTTCAATTTGAATTAATATCTAGAGATAGGATTGAATTGAAAGTGTTGATGTTAAAAATTTCACATATAATGAGAGTCTAAAGTCTTAAATCAATATAAACTAGTTGTTTCTCTCTCCTTCACAGGGTGCCTTTTAAAGGCAAAACTATAAGGCCGATGAAAGCTAAAACGGACAATTTCTCATGATTTTAAGTAGTTTACCATATGTAAATTGAAGCAACATCAACTATAACATAATTTGTGGGGGTGATGCTAGAAGCTCTCCTTAAGCCCTTCAACTTAAAAGATTATATTGATGTTAAAAATTTTATATCAAATAAAAGTTGAGGGTATTAGATCAATATAAACTTATTGTCTCTCTTTATCATGAGAAGTTCCTTTTAAAGACAAAACTGTGATGCAAAAGAAGTCCAATGTGGACAATACTTGCAACTTCAAGTGGCTCACTATGTACGAATTGGAGCAACATTGATAATAGAGTTGTAATACAATAAAATTTCTCCTTGACCATATTCAAAGAATAACATTGAAAAAAACGACTAGCTACATGAACAATGACTAACAGTTAGACATTTTTCGGCTAAAATAAACAACCTACTAGTTTACATTCCTTTCTTATTATGTGTCAATGTGAGAAAACAATAATTTCCTATCAAATTAAGACACGACTATTATCCTATCTCTATGTAACAATATAAGAAATTAGTTGAAATTTTTAAATTTGAATTATAATCAATAAGTTATATCCCTTCCTCTTCATCTTATAAATATAAAAGGATCACTTAAAAAAGGAAAAAAGAGTGGAAGAGGGATGGCAAGATGAGACATACTAGATTACATAAAGATAGTTAATGAGACTCTTTAAAAGATCGAATTAGGCATCTCTCCAAATTCAAACCTTTCTCAAGATAATCTCTTTAAAAGAACTATTATCCTCCTTGATTTGAAATATTATTCACACTCTATCTAAACACTTTCTAAAAACCATCAATAACATAACTATAGACATAAACTCTTAAAAAAATGAATTGAACCATTTAAGAACTTCTCAGTATCCAATCCACACACACTTTTAATTATTCTCATTATAGTAGATAATTGAGTTATATAGCTAATCGTCACAATCATAATCTATCTTATACAAAACTCCTAATTGTATATATTAGTTTATGATAAAAAATCACGCCATCATCAAACTTCCTTCCCAGGAGGCCACCATATCCATTACCAAACAACAAATATTTGATGTTTTATACAATTAAATTACTTTAAAATTTTAGGATTTCAAGCGAGGAGGTAGGTTGGTGGTCATGGTTGAAAACAATGAGGCTTGTCATATGTTTCAAATCATGGGTTAAAACCAAAGCTTAATTGGACCTCTCTATTATACAACATTTTTAGTATTATATCCTAAAAGGGGCAAGACAAAAGTAGAATTAGATTTGTTTTTTCTCATATTTTTGTCAATCATTGAAATTTAATTATTATATTTATGATATTAAATCAATGAGTATAATTTCATTCAACAAAGAATCCACAAATTTTTTGAAATTCTATCATTATATCCCTATCGCCCCACCCCACATCACTTTAATATATCTTAGTGTGTGTATATATATAATGAGAAAGTTGCATTAATTTGAATTTTTTTATATGCCCATCTTCTTATTTTAAATGATTTTATTACCCTTTCTTGTGCTTTTAAAATTATGGCAAATCTTCCACCAAATTCTTTAGAAATTGTTACATATATTTTCTACAAGGGAATCATTCTAGTTCTAGAAGCAAATTTAGAAAGTAATTGATTTCATGATATGCATTTTTTTCAAAGGTATATATTTGTAGTTTATTTGAAACAATGAAAAAGAGGAAAATTTATTAATTCCCACTAAAATTTTAGAAATACAAATGTATTTAAGTATTCATGAAATTCATCATGTAAAAATTTCAAGGCTTTGTTTGGTTCAATTGTCAAATCAACCTCCACCAATATTTAAACAAAATGGCAAAAAGTCAAAAGAATTTGTCAAAATAATTAAATGAAAAAATTACAAGAATTTTAAAATATGAAGACTATGATATTTGAACTATCATTATACATGCAAATGCTTAAATTATAACCTAATAAAAAAACATTAAAATTATCGAGTAAAACGACAAGTTTTATTAGAGTAAAAGCCAACACGTATTTATAAAAATAAAATAACCCTTTGATAAATCACTTTTTAAAATATTTAATAGTATTAAAATAATTAATAAAATTATATATATAATGACGTATTATTATATGATTAAATATTAATTTATTTTTATTTTTTAATTATTTGATTATATAATGATATATCATTATTTATGTATAAAATTATGTAAATAATACTACTCTAAAATAATTAAGATTAGTGACAATATCTCGAACTTTATTTGAAACAAACGATGAAAATGACCAAAAAGTTTATGTTGGTAGACTGGTAGGAATAGTGACAATGCTTTCAAATTAATCTTATTGTGGTCCTTGGTAGATTGGTAGGAATAGTGACAATACTTTCAAATTAATCTTTTTGTGGTCCTCCCCAAAATTTTCACCTTCATATCTCTTTTCTTAAAAGAAAAACTATTAAATTGTTTATATAATTAAACATATAAATAAATAGATATCCAATGGTGCAGAATAAACCCACTCTATTTGTTTTAAGTAATGTTTTATTATTAAAATTAAAAAATTATCTTGAAGATAGATTACATAAAGTGTTATTGAATATAAATTATTACTATATTTGATAAAAATAGATAAATATAAATAATTATTGTATTTAATTAGAGATAATAAAAAAATTAAAATTATCTTAATAATTTTTAAATAGTGGGGTATTAATAAAATTACTTTTTATATTATCTGTCACATATAATTGATAATAGAAAATTACGAAAATATTTTATTATTGATAAACTAAATAAAATAATTTTAATAATAAAAGATAAATTATCAAAATAATTCTTATATATCATGAATCAAATCTCCGCTAAAAATCCTTAAGAGCTATAATTAGGAGATTATTCTAATGTTTAATATACTAACATTTTGAGTTAAATTTTCTTCTAAATCTCTTAACTGCTTGAAATGGCTGATTAATGCTTCACTTTTATTAACAATTATATATACTATAATAATTTTCTTTTTAAAAAAATTAAATATTTAGTGTTGATATTTACCTAAATATAAGTGACGGTTAGGCCACCACATTCAATAAAATAAATTAGGCCAAAAAACTTATCCCCGTCCAAGATTTGTTGAATTATCAAACTGATACTGTTAACTATTGAAAATTTAAACTCTCACCTATAGACTATTAAAATTAATATAATCTATTTGTTCTAAAGGTAAAATCAATATTTTTCTCTTTTAATTTAGAAAACTAATAATTTTCTCTATGATTAAGTTTGAAAAAATCATATTTTCTCTCTTACGCTTCACTTTCAACCCATCCTTCAGTGATCGAAATCCAACTATGGCATCTCTTTCTCAGACCCTGACAGTAGAGATGGCAATTTGGACTCGATTTTAGGGGCTCCGACCCTCCCCGACCCTAACGGGGAGGGGATTCCCCGATAAAAACGGAAAAAGGGGCGGGGATGGGGATGAAAAAAATCCCCGTAGTCGGGGACGGGTCGGGGATGGGGATACATATTTCCCCGCCCCGCCCCTCCCCGCCCCTCCCCGCCCCGCCCCGCCCCTCCCCTCCCCTCCCCTCCCCGCCCCGCCCCGGCCCATCCCCTCCCCTCCCCACCCCACCCCTTTCCACCCCTTAAATCTAATATATTAATATAATAATTTCTAAACTATTAAGTTCTAGAAATTTTTACATTATGATTTATTAAAACTATAAATTTAATTTTACTAATTTTTAAATTATCAATTATCAGCTTTTACTAATTTCTGAACTATTAATCTAATATATTAAAAAGAGCCCAGAATCTCATTATCATAAAATGCAAATGCACCAAATTAATTTTATTTCAACTTCAAAACTTAGTTAGTCAATCCACCAGGTTTTACACAAAAAAAAAAATTATAAACTTGATAAAATTAATTGAAGTGAATGAAAAGTGTTAAATTTAATGTTATTATAAAATTACCCTAAATCACATACATGAAGAGCTACTAATGAAGAGATTGATTATTGCATATTGTTAGATTTTATGAAAACTTTGTATTTGAACTAAAATAATAATGAATATTTTGTAGCTCTTGTAGCAAGTGATATTTTGAGAGAATATGATTTATTTTATTTATTGAAATACATAAAGGAATTAAAATTTATATTTACCGGTATTGGGAGGGGATTTTTCCCCACGGGGACGGGGCGGGGATGGGGAGGGGATTTTCCTTCGCGGGGAGGGGACGGGGATTATTTTTTATCCCCGTAACGGGGACGGGGCGGGGACGGGGATTGATATCCCCTACGGGGATGGGGACGGGGATTGATATCCCCTCCCCGCCCCTCCCCATTGCCATCCCTACCTGACAGTCTTTGTCTGATGTCTTTCTCTCCCAGATTCGTTGTCAATCAGATGAATTTGATGTATTTGTCCAGAGACAAAAACGAAGACGTCCTCTTCGTCTTTGAACGAAGACAATTCGTCTTCATCCAAAGTCTTTTGGCCAATAAATTAATTGGTACAATTGTTTCCATTTTAATCAAAGATTCACTAATTATATTAATTAAAATTCTACTTATATTTAAACTTATCATTAACCCTCACCCACTTGCATTACTTAATTTTTTCCTTAAAAATAGTTTTGTTCTTTACCATATATGTAAATGTTGACATTTTTTTAAAATAATTTTGAGGGAAGATTCTAATAAATTTTAAAATTAGTTGATGTCAACTTGTGCTTTAGCTTTAGTCTAAACTTGAAGGAATTAATGTCACTAAAGTGTGCATTTACAAGAAAGAGTATGATAAAGAAAAATATATTATTTAGATACAAAATAATAGACCCTTTAGGTTTGAAAAATAGACATAAAACCTAATTTATACTTTCAATATATTTGCTGAATGATTCCTTGTAATGACCGTTAATGTCTATTTTTTAAGCTTTCCTGTGAATTTCAGTATTAAAAAAAAATATACTTCTAATTTTATATAAATATGTCAACGCTAGGTGACCATACATATATTTATTTTTTGGTGACCATAATAACAATTAATTTGTAGTCTTTTATTAAAATTAAAAAAAAAAACACACACACACGCACATGTATATAGTCATATAAGCACACACGTTCTTAAAAGTAATGTTATGTGTATATATTTTTAATATATAATTTTGGTATATGATAATGTGTTATTATGTGATTGAGTGTTACTTTATCTCTAATTTAAAATTATCAAATCACATTATGACATATCATCTATATATCAAAATTATGTAGTATAGTTTTATTATTTTTCTTAATTACCATAATAAATTAGAATGCATAAAGACTTTTTAAGGACGTTTGATTCGAGTATTTAAAAGATACTTTGATAATTTATCTTTTATTACTAACATTACTTATTTTATTTATCATATAATAAAATATTTTGATAATTTTATATTACTAATAGTAGTATAACAAATAATATAAGAAATAATTAGATTATCAGTTCTGTTTTAAGTATTAAATAATTATTTAAATAATCTTAATTTTGTTATGATTCAATTTTTATTATTAATTTTTTAAAATAAAAGTATTTTTTTTAATTAGTATTAGAATAAACATTTATTTAAAATAATAATTTAATATTTTTATTATATATAATTAAATATAATAATTATTTATATTTATTAATTTTTAATAATAATTTTTATCAAATAATTGTATATTAGTTTTTGTAATCTTTTGGTTTTTATAATATAAGATTATAGGATAACCTTACCGTTAAGGCAACCTTTCCAATTCCGAGCCTAGTGATGGCCCTTGCGTGGCGGCTTTTCTGATGCACATCTCCACATTACACTTGTCAGATTTGAGACAGTAGAAAAAGAAAGAAAAAGTTAGCAGCTTTAAAAAAAAAATTGTTGGTGATGAGTGATGACAGCCCGAAGCTTTAGCTTGGATTTCTATTATTAAAAAGCTAAGAGAGATAAAGAAAGAAAGAACAGGGAAGTGACCACAAGGACGACACAGTGATACAAATAAATGAATGAATGATACATTTTCTTATACAAAACGATTTGCATGAAAGTTAAAGCTTATTGGCGAACGTCGTGTAGTTCCATTTACACTTGTACGCTAACTTCCACTCTTCTCTCTCTTGGTTTTCTCTATAATTCTGTTGCTTCTTATTGTACCGACATGGCTCCTAACATATGGGGTTTCTCTCCTGCTCCTCGTCTATCCACTTCTTCTTAGCCTTCCAACTCACTTAGCTTCAGTCTTCTTTTTCAATTGTTTCTTGGTCTTCTTAAAGTAAGTTGACCCTTTGTTCTGACTACTAGATTGGTGTTTCTCCTCTTTTATTTACTTGCTTCAATCTTTTTCTTATGTTGATGTGATGATCTATTTGTGTTCTTATGTGGGTTTCTTTTATTTTGGTCCTTTTTCTTCTAAATTTTTCTATCTATCAACTTGGTTCTATTTGTGTTTTGTTTGTTTATATATGTTTTCTGTTTGTAAATTGTGTTTCAAAATTATGGTTTTGTGTTTTTCCCTCAAGTTTTGGTATGTCTTATGTTTCTGATTATATATGGCATGAACAATGTTTTTGCAGAATTTCAATTTTTTTTCCCTTCATGTTTTCCTCTGTTGTTGTGGCAACTCACAATTTGGAAAAATTTGACGGAATTTTTTTTCTCCAACATTGAATTGCAGGTTTTTTGTTGAAGTTATTGGGAAGGAAGCAATATATAAATTGTTGCTTGGAACTCTTTGAGGGAAGAAATGGCCATGCAAACTGTGTATTTGAAAGAGCATGAAGGGAATGTTCATAACCCAACTGGGCAATTTTCATCTGTGCCACCAGCACCTTGGTGGAGTCAGTTGGGATCTCAGCCTGTTTATGCTTGTGGCCAATCGAAGTCCTTTTCCATTGAAATCCCCACTGAAGAGGCAAGTCAAAGGCTTGATAAGGGCAACCTAACACAGTTCACTTTGTTTCCTGGTAATTAATCTCTCTCTTTAAATTTTTTTTTTGGGGGTTTTTGGGACGCAAGACTCGATTAAAGAAAAACCATAGAAAATTGTTTTTTGTTGTTCTTAAATTTTTAATCTCAATTATCACCATGAGTATTTGGTACTAGTTAAGCCTAATGGGTTATTAGTAGCAAGTTAAGTCTTTCTAGGATGAAGAGAATTAACTCTTGGTGGAGTTTGCATAGGGCTATTGCTTCTTAATGATTTAAGATTCCTCTATATATAACTACGAGAATCACAGAGGATAAGTAGACTAGTTGAGTCATTTTTAGCATACAGTGATTGCCTGAGGATGAGTACAGAAAATATTAGTAGCATGATTAAAAGAAAACATGTGGTCTTCATTCCTTTCTATTGTTTCTTCTGTTTTTTTTTTTTTCTAATGACCTATTGTTTCTTGTGTTGATTGGATTTTTCTCTTGGAAAGATTAAAATTTGTGCAATGACTTGGTTTTGGTATTTGGGTATTTTGACAATTGTATTCAGGGATTAGCCAATGTAAAGTTGAAGTCTCACTAATTCGGTAGGATGGTAGAAGTCCAATTTGTGTGAATCAACATTGTGCTAATTTTGAGAAAATAGATATCCAAGAAGAATAATTGATTTTCATTTCTTTGCTGTTGAAGTTCTTCATTAGTGTTTTTGAAGTCAATGACCTGCTTTGAGATCCAACTAAGGCTGGCCTAAACTTAGTGGATGCTTAGGAATTGATAACTGTAAAGGTTAGAAGAAGGGTCCTTGAGTCTCTCAATTTAAGGAGAATAAATTGATGACAAAAATCTCCTTTTATGCTGTCTACTTAGTATCTTCTATATTAGATTGTACCAATTTTCAAAGATACTGATTATCTCGAAAACACAGAAGCATAGCTCCTTAGTTATAACAAAATATGATGTTGTTGAGAAGTAATAAGTCATTCTAATCAATAAAATTCAGTGCTTAGAAAGAAAACATATGCAATTAGGACTATATTTGTGTACTTTGGTTAATGATAACTCATAAAGAGAAAAAGAATGACAATAATTAGCATCTGCCTTGAATATTAATTTCTTCAAAAATCATTAATATATTCCCTCACTGACCTCAAAAAAAGAATTTTTGTCAAGTAGTTAATAGAATCTAACAAAAAAGGTGAAAATATTTCTTTGATGAAGTAAGCTTCTAGCTTGTATATTAGAGGGCTTCATACTAGTTTTTAGCCTATACTAAAAGCTATAGGTAATTTAACATGGTATCAAAGTCAAGGTCCTAAGGATCGAATTTCAAATAATTAGATTAAGGGTTTAATTGTTTGATGTGATTTTTTTTATTTTTTTTTTGTCTTCCTCTGGTTTTCTCCATTTGTTGTGTATTCCATCTGTATTTCGGCTTTGTTTTTCCCATCTTACATGTGAAGATAACTGTAAAAGAGCTTAATAGTATTGTTGACTCAATAATAATATTAAGCTTTCTGGCTAAGTTGTTACTTTAAACTTCATTGATGAAACACCAAAAGGAAATTCAAAAAGTCCATTTTCTAGGACATTTGCTGAGGTAATAACCAACACGCAAGAGGAAAGTAGCCTTTAGTTACACCTTTTCTGTCAATTATTTCTTTTGTAAATTAGAATTCCAGGGAAGAAATGGAATAATAGATTTGGTATATATGTGCTACTGTTTCCAGCATATTTGTGAGAGCCCCAAAGTAGAATTCACTTTGAGGAAATCATAAATGTATTAAAATGAAAGAATCCTGAGGGTTGCATGCCTTTCATTTTTTTCTCTATCGATGCAATTCTACTTATGAAGCATTAGTTCTTGGTACCAATTTTCAATCTTTTCGGCTACATTTCATAATTTCTACAACTCCTGCAAAGACTATTTTCCTTTTGCAAACAGCACTCACCATAATGATCAAAGATTTTTGTTGCTTAAAAATAGTATTGCTGACTTATCTTTGATTGTCTTTACAAGGAAAAGGCTCAGTATCTTCATAATGCTGGGTCTTAGATTTTATTTTTAATATTCTCTCGATACAGAGTATTTTGTTTTGATTATTTTTAACCAGCCTAGTTTCTCATTCAGGTGATTGCAAAAATTCCCTCGATGGACATAAGCTTCCTGGTGCCGTTTCCCTGCAATCAGCTCTGCCAGAAAATCATGCTCGTTTTGAGATAGGTTTTGGCCAGCACATGGTAAGAATTTTCCTAAACTTAATGATATCTTTCAAAACATTATTTCTCTTAGGTTTGTAGCCTCTTTGGCTGACTGTTCTCTTTATTCATGGGCTGCAACTGTAGATCCGTGCGAAATACCCATTTGCAGATCAATATTATGGAGTATTCTCAGCTTATGGACCTCAAATTTCAGTATGTCTCCCATAATTCCTTTCGGCTCAATCAGTTCTATGTAGCTGTATCTGCAATAGTTTTTTCCGTGAGAAAACAGAATCCTCATCTTCACACATTGGTGCTTTTGTACATGCTTGTTTAGATGAATAAATAAACTAGAGAGACAAAGGTTGCTTAATTTCCATCCTTCTAATTTAGTTAATAATCATAATTGGTAAATATTATGACATAAAATTTATTATTTGGCATCTAATTAATTTGGTTATGAATCTATTGTGATTATGGGCCGAAAATTGCTTTTAGTTTTGGCTTGATTAACATGTGAGCCTACTCATGGAACAATAACTGTGTTTTAGTCTCTTACACAGTTGCATGGTAGAGAGAACAGTATTCCCCAAAATCTTAGATTGAAGAATTCTTGACCATTTAGGACATTCAAGATGAGAACAAAGTTTAATGGAGGGGACCCCTAGAAGAAGAAAAAAAGAACTGTAAACACAAAGATAATTGCATAAAGGGTAATATTGAAGATGGATGTAGCAATATACAGCATTTTTATTATCATGCATTTGGTTTTTGCTTTAGGGAGATGATTATATCTGACTATATTATAGATCTAGTCAAGTTTAACTGATGCATAATTCACAACAAACTAGGGCCGGATCATGCTGCCACTGAATCTGTCAAGTGATGATGGACCAATATATGTCAATGCTAAGCAATATCATGGGATCATCAGGCGTCGGAAGTCACGTGCTAAGGCTGTTCTTGAGAATAAAATTACTGCCAAACGCAAGGTATGATATCTGGACTCTAAATAGTCCATACGTTATCATTAAAAAGAAAAAAAATCATATATATTGACCACCTTAATGGGCTCCCTTATACAAAGTAATCCTAGCCTTTTTTCAAAAGTTACAAGCTCCCCTTTGGATCTGGTCATGTTTGTTAATCCAATTGGTTTTGGTGATGTGTGAGTTCAAGGTAACGAATCCTTACATTCTGTAATTTGGGATCTTCTTATTGTACAATTAGCTCTGCTTTCAGAAGTTCTCTGATATATTGACCAAATGAGAGATTGCTTTCATGTCACAGAAATTATAGAATCTTCAACATTTGTGTAGCTTATGAAATTTTATGCCAATCATGACCATTATCAGAACATTTTCTGCTCTTGATAATTTTTTAATTCCTTGCCTGACTCTGTTTGTAACTGTTTGGCTATATTTCTTTTCTGCAGCCATATATGCACCATTCACGCCATCTCCATGCCATGCGTCGGCCAAGGGGGTGTGGAGGCCGTTTCTTGAATGCAAAAGAACTAAAAAAGAATGGCAGAAATGAGGAGAAGAAAGATGGTGAGCTGGAACTGTCTCCCCGTACTGGTTCTCAGAGTTCTGAAGTCCTGCAATCTGATGGTGGAAATTTGATTTCTTCCAAAGAAACACACTGCAACACATCAAATCTTTCAGGATCAGAGGTGACTAGCATGTTCTCTAGGGGGGATTTCGATCGCATCCCATTTAATCATATCCGGCCATCTGTTCAGTCTTTCTCTGGAATTATGGACATTGGGCGTGGTATTGTTATGCCCAGCCAGTGGGTTGCTACAGCAGGGAGCTGCAGCAACCTTAAGGCTTGACAGCGAGGAACAGGGGTGGGCTTGTTGCTATCTGCAGCAAACCCCCTCCTTGCTGTGACCAAATGGAGTTCATTGGATTGCCCAACTCACCATTTGGTTTAGGCAAATCATTCTTGGCTCAGAGCATTACGGTCATCTTTTCCACTCCATGCGGCGGTGCAGTGTGGAGTGCTAGAGATGCTAACTCCCTAATGCACTTCAAAAAACTTACAAAAAACTAGAGTGTAATGGGTTTATTCCCATTTCTCCAATAAATGTGTTAGATATGGGTTTGTGAAGAACTAAAAAACTATGTTCAAAGTGTGCGTATCTTGAATGTCTATTATCTGTGTTACTGGATTTTAGATCTGTTGTACTGAAGTGTTTCTGCATGGTCTACTGTGCTTGATGAAAGAAAAGGCCTTACTTGATCCTCCTATTTTCGAGTGCTTTTTTGTAGAATAGTGTTGTAAAGATGCCCCTTAATTTTCTGATAGATTTTGAATTATATTAGTTGTAGTTTTGAGCTAAAACATTGAATCATGGATTAAAGGACTTGTAGCTTATGTTGGGTCACTGAAGAGTACTAGGTTGCTCTTGACATGATATGTTGCACTTGATTTATGATTAATCATCTGGATTGTAGGATGACATTCTATTATAAGAAACTGAGTGTCAAGAAGGGTTCCTAAAAAGATGACTAAAACATTCTACCAAGTTGCCTGGTAAGCTTTTTGTTAAGACCAACCAAATGAGACCAAGACTAGAAGAGAGAAGCTGGGTATATGCTTGTTTGCCTTGTCAAATTCAACTGCTTTCAGAAAAAGTTGTGGATGTGATAGAAGGAAATCTGATATGTATTATCGTGATGCCATATTAGTAATGTTTTTAATAAATCCTGAATCAAATGATAACCTAAGTCAAAGGCTTAGTTTAGGTCTTTATCAGTTCGACTAGTTTGATAAATTGGTTAAACAAGTAATGTTAGCATAACCTATAAACAATCTTATATGAATTATCTTGTCAATGTTTTTAATAAATGTTGCACTGAATGATGACCTGATCAAAAGATTGGTTCAGGTCTTCATCGATCCAACTAATTCAATTGTCTAATTAGATAAGTTATGTCAATATGAGTTAGAAGTAACCCATGCCACTAGAGTACCATGGTTGGCTTTGTGCATCTGTGCCACCGACCACTATCACCCTTACTCCACCAAATATGTTACAACGCCCTCCTCCTGGTTGTATCGTATTCACCCACTCCATTAGAATACCATAGTTAGCTTTATAGATTGCGTCACCTACCACCACTCTTATTCCATCAAATTTGATTATCTCTCATCACCTTTAATAATAGAATTGTCAAAATCTTTTATTACTTATCAAACAAAACAATATAATTTTAATAAAAAAAATAGATTAATAAGAGAATTAAATATTATTCTGAACAAAAGACACTAAAAAATTGAAAACTTGTCATTCTAAAATATTTTAGTGTAAAATAATTGTTTTTATCGTAAAAGTATCAATCATTTTTTCAGTTTTCATTGTACTTTTCACCAATTAAATATTTTTATACTCTAAATTATCAAGATATACGGTGCAAAAATAAAAATTTTATAATTTAATTTATATATTTACAAATTTTTTAATAATCATCTAATAATTATGCTTCTTGTTGAATTATCATTCCTCCCACTTTTGACACATGAAAATTCCATGTTATATAAAAGATAAAGATCAACATGTCAAATTTATAATTAGATATATAAATAATTTATTATTTGTATAAAAGAATTTTATATATATCTATTTTAAATATATAATTATGCATGTTATTATATGGTTAAATATTATTTTATATTTAATTAAAAATTATCTAATAATATAATAATACATATTTATTTGTATTTATTTGCATAATTTTATTATTTTTTATATTACAATACCAAATTATTGGGCTAGACTGTTGCCCAGCGGGCCCAAAATAGCCCAAACCCAACCTTATCTAATCTCAGGTTTGCTTCTCTTCTGAGCTGCAAAAAATCTCCCAACCAGATTCCCTTCATTTCAATAAAAAAATGGTGGCTTCTTCTTCTTCTCCTCTCTCCATGGCTGCTTCATCTGCTTCTCTCTGCAACTTTAACAAGCTTTCGAACCTCTGTTTTCCCACGTCCCACTTTCCTCCATCTTCGAAACCCAAAAGCTCCCTCAAGCTCAAAACTCAACATCACGCCACATCCCTTCACTTCTCCCTCTCTCATATCACTCGCTTTCGCTGCCTCTCTTCGTCATTTGAGACCTTTAATTTATCTGAAGATGACCAAGACTTCACAGCGGCTGAAACAGAAACTGAGCCCGAAACAGTGTCAGAATCAGAACCTGAAACAGAATCAAATTTGGCAGAGGCTAGTGAAGAAGGAAGACTTTACGTTGGAAACTTGCCTTATTCTATGACTTCTTCTCAGTTATCCGAGGTTTTTGAGGAGGCTGGTCGTGTGATTTCTGCTGAGGTTTTTCTTTTCTTTTCTTTTCTTTTCTTTTATGTTTAGGTCCTGTTTTTGGCTTAATGGGATTGTGGGGGGTTTTCCTGATTGTGTTATTTTTGTGTTGAATTTATATCTTTTTTTTTTTTTTTGGATTTTCAGATTGTTTATGATCGAGTTACAGACAGGAGCAGAGGATTTGGCTTTGTAGCAATGGGGAATGTGGAAGAAGCTAAAGAAGCCATTCGTTTGTTTGATGGTTCTGTAAGTGAATTATTGATTTCTTTCAATGGCTTTACTTTTGATATTGCTTTCATTTCTGAATTGAATTTAAGGGTCTTGCTGCAGTACCTCTTTGGACTGATTTTACAATGTCAAAATTTAAATTGGAATGTCAGCACTTATAACATAAAACTTTGATTGCAGTAGTGCTACCAGAAAATTATGTTTGAGTGGCCTAAGTGTAATGTTTAATGAATGAGAATGTTGCTCTTATAACATGAAATGTGAATTCTATAACTATATATGACTTGTGGACGTTCTAGTAACGTTACATGCAATTGAGGATCCATAAAATTGTGTTTGGGGGCACAAAGTATAATGCTTGCTCTTATAAGATAAAACATCAAGCTTGTAACTATATGTGACTCGTAGATTTCGTTCCAGCAACGTTGCTCCCACACAAAATCCTGAATTGTGGGGCTGTATCAGCTGACAGACAGGGATTTCATCACTTCACTGTTTTTTCCTCGAGAGGAAAATTTCCCAAACTTAATATATTATGCGTGAAGTTTGTTAAATGTGAAGCTACATTTCCATGTTAAATACCTGAGAAAGTTAACATAGTTTCATTGTTGGTTTCTGTTGACAGCAAATTGGGGGCCGGACTGTGAAGGTAAACTTCCCGGAAGTGCCAAGGGGAGGTGAGAGGGCAATCATGGGACCAAGAATAAGGAGCAGTAACCAGAGTTTTGTTGACAGCCCTTACAAGATCTATGCTGGAAATCTTGGTTGGCGTCTCACCTCACAGGGTCTTAGAGATGCATTTGCCGAACAACCAGGGGTCTTGAGTGCCAAGGTCATCTATGAGAGGGACACAAGTAGATCTCGAGGATTTGGGTTTATCTCATTTGAAACCGCTGAGGATGTAGAATCTGCCTTAAATGCCATGAATGGAGTGGTAAGGATTGTGTAGTTACAAATGTTTTAAGTTTCTTAATGGAAGTTAACTATTTTTTTAATCTAATTTAATGAATTATGCTATTAGGAAGTTGAAGGGCGACCTCTAAGATTGAATATTGCTGCTGAAAGAGCTTCTTCTCCAGTGCAGGCATTGGATAGAAACACAGAAAACAGTCTTGACAGTAGTGATTTATTTTTTAGCATCAGCAGCTAAAAAATGTAGAGTATCACAGGAATAGTCTGTGAAAATATTACCTTCTACAACTAAATTTTGACTCCTATTATTTACAAAATAGTTCATCCTAATCGCAGAGACTAAGATGTGAATGGACAACATATGGTCAGAGTCTTTTGTTCTGGGTTAGAGTGTATGTATTTGTTTATTATTCAAGAGAATTATTGCAAATTATAGCAAAGCCAAATTTTACTCTCTATTAATTCAACATGATATATGGGGTGAATGCTGCAGTATGGTTCTTGATTTACTAGCAACAGAATGGTAATTTTTTTATGCCTTTGTTAATTGAACGTAATGTTCATCGAATATAAATTTTGTATTCTGTTTGAACTGATCAATTTCCCAAATCCAAATCCAGAATTGACTTGATTTTCTACTTTTATAACAAAATACAAGTACAAAGAATGTTACTAAAGCTCATTTAACTGTCCAAGTTATGCTTTTACAACTCTTGTCGCTTCTTATCGAGCATCAACAAGAAGACCATCTGCAGTGGAATAATGAAGAGCAATGGAATTCATAACCGGTTAATGTGTCTTTAATTCAAAATCTCCTTTAATGAAATCTCTGTCAAACTGTATTCTGGAAATTTGTTGACAGGTAACAAATTAGTGCATGTCAGGAACAAAATCCAGAGGTTAAATGTCAAAAGCAAAAGGATATAATACATGGGCTGAGATCAATTACCATCCCAGAGCTAATATTCTAAGAAATGAGAAACCGGGAAGACTCTTGCATCAGACCAATAAAATGTTACATATTGACACAGGATGACTGAGCTCTCCCTTGATGCACTAAAAGAATTCTTCCCCAAATAATGTTCCTCACGGCACCTTTAAAGTATGAAAGTGGGTTGTGATATTCCATTTTTCTATAATATGCTAACAAATACATTCAAGGTTGCTTGACCCTGTTCGTAAATGTGTGTCATTCTATAATATGAAATTCTATAAGATAATTTCCTGACTTTCAGATCTTTAAAAACAACCTGCTCTTTAAGGGAATATACAGAAGACTTTTCTCATTTTATGGTATCACATATTTTATACTTAAATGTCATAATCTTAAAATGGCCTCTCCATATCCTTTTGAATCTTAATCCAAGTTGATCGACCAGCTCTACATCTTCTCAAAACCATTCCTGAATATTGCTGTCACCAGAGACCTTGAGTTTTATAGACGTGCAAGCCTTCTGAGATCTGTTCAAAGTCTCCGTCAAGCAGCTTTGCTTAGTCCATTTTGCCCTTGGGGCTAGGTCATGACCAACTATAACCCTTGGTCTAACCTTGCGAGCTTGAGAATGGAAGAAAGATGAACACAAATTCTCCCCTTAACAAAGTATGCTTGTGCAGGATTGCCCACCATATCCACATTAGAAAATCCATCACGGCGCAAGATGCTTTTATGCTCCCACATGGAGCACATACTCTTATCTCCTACAAAAATAACGGAACATTTATCCCCTATTGATTGTCTAGGAAAACTAGTAGGATGTCTATCCACCAAGTTTTCTTCCTCTAAAGAGGAATCAGACTCAAAATTTTGTCTTCCACCATGGATAGATGAATGTTGTTCAATGTCAATTCTCACATGCATAGACTAACAAATTGAGTAAGTCACCATTTCACAAGCTAGTGTAAACAATTATTTGATCAACCAACGGAAACAAACTCTCAAAACTATTACACCACGAAGGACTTAGAAACATTTAGGATACAAAAACTAAAGGGACTCATTCTCCTTTTATAATCTAGTTATGACAAAGTAAGAACAAATTGTGATTGTTCAAGTCAACCCTAAGACACATGTCCATCATTTTGTAATGTAAAATTGGCAAATCTAATCATATTTTGTGACAAAATGGAATGACATGACTAGTGCATAGCAGAGGGCGTATGAGATAATGATTATGCCGACTAAAAAGTGTTTATCTCAAAATCTTGTAAATTTTCACATACCACCATTTCAAGTATAAAGCTAAAGTTTTAAAATCATGATCTTCCCAATAAACGGTTAATTATATAAACGATAACTTACACCTCAACTTACAAATAGATATTTCTTGTCTAAATAATGTATTCTATTAATCAGCATTTCATTTATGTTATCAATCTATAACCGAAAAAATAATAATTTTTTGTTTTATATGTTCTTAATCGTTATCCCGTTATCCTATCTTCAAAATGAAACAAATAAAAAAGTTATTATTTGAATTTAAATTTTAAATGATAACTAACAATATTGTAACATATTTCCCTAATCCTAAAAATTTGAAAGTTATTCAAGAGAAATGGAGGGGGGAGAACTACACAAAGGATTTAAAAAACAAAGAGATTAAGATAGCTCATTCTTGAGATTAGAAATGCATCATCCTAAGTTATGAGAAGGTTATCATAGAGATCCAACATCTCTCTCTTTAGGAATCTTGTTCAAATTGAAATTCTTTCTGAGACACTCTTTTTTGTAATATCTATACACTTTGTTAAAATATTTTTCGAATCATTAATATCATAATTGTGAGCTCTAGAGCAATGAGTCAACTACCATAACGTTGTTATCGTAATTTATCTTTTACAATGTTCTTTTACACTACTCTAAGTTGTTTACATTGGCAAGAAATCTCGTTAATAAAAAGTCATTTTAATTTGCAACTAAATCATTAATATAAATTGAAAGTCATTCATCTAAAGATTATTTAACTCCATTTATAATGGATTAACAATTTCTTAAATGATTTAGAGTATAAATAATAATCACAGAAATATAAAAGCCCTTGCGTGCTGTCGTATACACAGCTTCTGCCATCTCATTTTAAAATTTCTTATTGCCAAGTGTAGAAATATAATTACAATTGTTGCATATTATTAGTGAGATATAATTTTGATATAATTTTCAAATCAAAAATGAAAACTAACTAATTATAATATTTTAGGACTTTTTTGACAAATTTCAAACCTGTTAACTTTGCTTATATCTTAGTCAAAACTGGATCAATGAAAATTTTCCCACCGAGACAGTACAAAAAGAATGGAAATGATTTAAAAAAAAAATTATCCACTATGATACTAAAACAAAAATTATATATATATATAGATACAATAAAGAATTTATATTCAACCAAACCAAACATCAATAGCCCCAACTGCCCAAATGTCTAAAAAAATTAAATCAATCAAAAAAAGAAAGAAAACTCAGCAAATAAGGTATAATCTGGTATGCGTTCGATCTATAACAAAATCAGGACCATATCAATCTAAGAGTTAAGTCGTTGACGGCGGCGGGGGTGGAGCTTGTGCCGTAGGACTTGCATTGTTACTGCCGCCGCCGTTATTATTATTGGCCCATGGCTTCACAGTAAACAACACGACAAATAAGATGATTACCAGCAAAATAATGATGGCATAACAGGTCCATTTCCTGGTATTTTTCTGGTATTTTCTGGCAGTCTGCAGTCGCTCGGTACCACCACGAACGAACGAATTAGCTCTTGCTACCTGGCTCTCAATATCGTCTAATTGTTCTCCTTGAGCCTGCACCAATACAGCCATGTCTAAAAATACCTGGTGCAGCTCCTGCAGATTTTTTTCCATCTCTTTTACTGCATCATGCCTCTCTTGAATTTCATTTATTGTGTCCAAAATTCTGCCTCTGCCTTGCTCTTGAATTGCCTTTTGCAAGAATGTTTCACTCTCTCCTGCATATTGACGAAAGTCTTCAAATCATTCTGAAATTCCTTTGATCTTAAATACAATATTGTAATCGCTCTTGAATGTTTCTCAATTTTCTCTACAATATATAACTTATATTATAAAAATTAATTATTCTACATAATAATTTTCATCATTCGATGTTGCAAAATATATGATTTGCATAGGTTACCGACCAAAACAATAAATTTAAAACAAAATCTGAATTAAAAAATTAAAGATCAGCCATCAATCAAACAGACTAACTAACCTGTTGAGATCAAACGGTCCAAAATCTTTTCATCAGGATTCTCTCCGGTGACCGTAAAGTACCGTCTCTTTACAGTCTCTCTGTACTCGCCGGAAATCTTCTCTCTCAATTCATTAAAGCTCTCCATCGAGTCCTGCAACTTCTTCCTCAATCCGTTGACCACTGACGTCCTCGTCCGGTCCGATGAAGATCCTGGACCGCACCCCGGCAGGCTACGGTTGGCGGCGTTGGACCGATCCAGAGCCTCCAATCGGACCTTAATCAACTTCGCCTTCTTCAAGGCGGAGCTGACGTCAGCGTCCATCCGAGCGCGCAAGTCTTTGACTGCTTTCGCGTTGTGAATAGTCTTGCTCTGTTCGTGAGAGGACTGGAGATTGGTGTAGAGACGGTCGAGCTCCTTGAGCTCGTCCTTGACGGACTCGACGTCCTCGAAGAACTTGTCGAGATTGACGCCGCCGGTGGCCGGCATTTCCGACATTTGGACGGATTGGTGGGGGTAATCAGGCGACGCGCTGTCGCTGCGAAAGCGAGAGAAAGAACCGGAAAAGAGATCGTTCATCGTGAATTTGAAGGAAGTTGAGGAAGTTGATTTGATTAGTGTTGTTTTGAGAATTTGGATTGTTTGTTTATTTATTTGCGCGTAGAGAATGAGTTTATGGAGAGAGATGGGATTGGGGAGTGTGGGAGGGGGAGAAAGGTCAAATGGCGACTTGGTTCAACAACTACGTCGTTTTTATTATTTTTAATTTATTTGGGCGAGGCCAAGGAGAGGAAGAGGAAGGTGTAGGGTCAAATTGTGGGAAAAGTCGTAAATGTTAAGCGCGTAGGCTTGTTTCTTTATTAGAGTGACTAGACGTTCCCACCAAGGTTTTTCATAATAACTTTTCGCCCCTTCAAATTTATAAATCACACTTTACCCCTCTAAACATAATTCTATTAAAAAAATTAAAATCATAAGGTTAAAATAATAATTTTCTTAACCGAAAATTTTGAAAAAAAAAGAAAAAATAAATCATCTTCTTCTCCTTCCGTTCCACCATCATCATCTTCATTTTCATCTTGTCTATACCATCATCTCTAGAAAAAAAAAATTTTGTTAAAATTTTTCTTGATGTAGATTAATAAAAAATATAATTTTGATTTAATAAAATCAAATAATTTAATAATCTAATATCAATTTATAAAAGATTTTAAATGATCAATAAAGATAAATTATATATATTTAAAATGTATGCTCTAAGTAAAAATCATTAATAAAAGTCGTAAAAGTTTATTCAAATCTTTGACAAAAGTACAATAATCTACTATATATTAAATAAATCCCCTTTTGAAACCATAATAGAATAAATTTATTTATTAAAAGTTATCGTTAAAGAAGGTTATAGTAAAGAAAGACCATTCACTGTAATGTCGTTAATTTCAAGACTTTTATGGATTCAGAATGTATAACATATTAAATATTTTTATAACCTTAAAGAATTTCAATTTATATTTTATAATCTCTACATAAATCTTGCAGGATAGAATTGCATGATTATGTATGTTTATGTAAATTGAATCTAATATTTTCTATCCTACATATAGGGTAATATGGTAATTACACTTTATGTAATGTTTTAGAGCCTAATTCTTTGTCTATTTATTTTTAGATGAGAAATTGAAATTGTTGTGGCAAAAAGGAAACAGGAAACAAGCCCCCTCTAAGTTTCTACTAATTGTAAAAACAAATGCTATAAGACTAATTTGAATACTAATCATATATGTTTTTGGTAAATAAATGTTTAAATGTTTATAAAAAAATAACTGGTTCTCTGTAAAGTAATCATATAAGTTGTAGGGATTTTTTATTAAATTTCGAAAACCATGGAGACCTGTCTGTGATAACATCAAACCCTAAGGGGTCTTTTCGTAAAGCAAGACTTGGTCGTATTGGTTTGGCGTTCTCTCTCATCCCTTTGATGGCTCGCGAAGACTTTATCAATAGAGTGAACACACCATTGCTAGAGTTATTTATTAATTTATTTTTAAACGGGTTATTATAAATTAAATTTTCACATAATCCATTCATTTGAATTAATTTTGAAAAAATAGTATTATGTGTATAAATAATATATATAATTTTGTATATATATAATAATATATTATCATATAATTGAGTAATTTTAAATTAAAGATAAAATAATATTTAATCATATGTTAATATATCATTATTTGTGTACGTAAATTGAGTTTTACTCGAATGAACCTAAATACTAATATGAGGTAAATCAATACGAATTCGAATACGAGCTGAGGAGTGATAGGAAAAAAGAATTCAAACTCGAACCTGAATAGAGGTCGTGCTCGGCTTACATCATTAAAAAAAATTTAAATGAACAACGTCATTTAGGGGGGAGTCGAACCAAACATCTTGTGTGAACCCAAGCCAAGTCCGGTGAGTCCACATGAATCCAAGTTAGGTGCAAGTTGATCATAAATTCTTAAATCGCTAAGCGAGCCAAACACGAATTGGTATTTTTCCGCACTCGACGAGCCTAAGTTAAAAATGATTGAGCCCACATGAAAATGAGTATCACCTTGTTTGAGCTTAGTTCATCTATAATCCAACCCTACACATAAGGATACGCAATGCTTAAATTTTTTTTATCATAAGTTAAAGAAGAGTACTGTTATGTACACAAATAATAATATGTTATCATGTGATTGAATAATTTTAAATTAAAAATAAGATAATATTCAATTATATAGTGACATATCATTGTTTATACACATAATTTTATTAGTTAAATAATGGGTATACAATATTAGTATTTTTTTTTAATCAGGTATAACTACGAGTATTACAACTCAAATTTTAATTTATAATATTTAATAGAGTAATATTTTATATATATACTTATTTTTTATACATAAATAGATACATAATTATATATATTATTATGTGATTTAAATTTATAAAAATGTTATAAATTTTAAATTTATAGTTTTGTTAATTTCAAAATTAATGTAAGATATTAAATTTTATGCCGTATATTTTATTTACATTATCTATAACTTCAACTTCAAGGAAGATCAAAGATTCCAATTTAATTTTTAAGGTGACTTTGCCTAAGTTTACGCAATTCCAAATTTAAAAATAATTGGGATAAATAATCGGTCTAATCGGTTGTCCTAAAAATTTTAAATAAAATATAGATTTAAATTTCTCATGATTAGGTAAATGCATATTGAATTTTGATTGCAAATATCATTCTAGTCCAATATAATTGAACCAAAGTGATCACCCATAATTTCACTTTAAATTCCTATAAACATTTGATAATAAAAATTGAATAATATTATATTTATATATTTTTAATATATAATTTAAATATATAGGTACCATATTATTAAAATTAGATTTAAACCAAGTTTTTAGAGTTCGAGTTAAGTTTGTGCAAGCCCAAACATGTTTAGCTTAAGTAAGTTTGAGTTTGAAAATTCAATATTTTTGAGCTCGAACTTCAGATTTAGGGGTATTTAGTTTATCAAACTCATAAACATGAAATATTTGATACAAAATGATATTATTTTGCCTAAAATATATTAAAATAATATTATTTTAATATCGATTCGAGCTCAAATTCAAACCAAATTCAAATTTAATTCATTTAAAAAGAGTCAAACTCAAACACTTTTAAAGTGAGCTTGAGTTCACACAAATCAAATAGAGCTTGAACTCGATCGAATCTAGTTTTATGTTATCATATGATTAAATATCATTTTATTTTTAAGTCAAAATTATCTAATCACATTATGAAACATTATCTATGTATCTAAATTATGTGTTAAAAAATATATATATATAATTTTATTAAAATACAATTATACAATGAGCGATACTATATATATATACTTTTAATATATAATTTGAATATATAAATGATATGTCATCATATGATTAAATATTATTTTATCTTTATTTTAAAATAATCTAATAATATAATAATATGTCATCTATACATATAAATTTTATTTGTGTATATATATTTGTATAGTTTTATTATTGTACTATTTGTTAGTTGGATGCCATTGATATGAGTTACGTACAACTTTGTATGTACATGACTATCAAAATCCATATCTTACACTACACGTATTTCTAAATATAAAAATAGTTGTCCTTATCTTATATGGGTTCCAAGTTTTTATTAGAGGAAATAAAATTCAATCGTTATGCGACTTTCTTACAAATTAAACAACGCACCACCCCTTAATTTAACCCTAACTCTGAAAGGGAAATCTTTATTTTATTAACTTGCCACTCTCTCTTACTCTTTACACAAGCCACAAACTAAAAGTAACGCCTAATATAATTTAATAGAACTAAGTGTTCATATTTTAAGTATCTAAAATAGATATATAGATGGTATATAATAATATTATTAGATAATTTTAAAATAAGGATAAAATAATACATGATCACATAAAAATATTATATATATATATATATACCCTTATTTTATGTATTTAAAATGTTTATATATAATTGAATATAAAAGTGATATATTTATCTTTAATTTAAAATTACTCAATAATATAATAATACATTGTCTATTATATACAAACATAATTTTATTGCTAATTTAATATATTATTCTAAGTTTCCCAGTGCAGCATAATTTACTTGCTTGAAAATGACTCCTGTGATATAAGATTTTAAATTTATGTGAAAAAAAAAAAGCAACAATAAATTATTAATAAAATTATGTGTATAATTTTATACATAAATAACAATATATTATTATATGATTATATATTATTTTATCTTTAATTTTTAACTATTCAATCATATAATAACACATCGTTATTTGTATGGTTAACACTACTCATAAATTATAACCCTTAAACAAATTGATCTTATTATTATACTTACTAATGGTCAGATACCAGTGAATCGTGGCAGTACATACATAATTCACGGCCGTCACCAACGTCAGTTACTATCTATCTGCCACTGGATTCAATTTCCTTTAATGGTTGTAAAATATCATCAATTCACATGTTACCAGTCCTATCGACTACAAAACACAGATCCGTTCATTTTCTGCAAGACAAACGGACGTGCATCAATCAATTCGAGTGTTAAATTACAAGTGATATCAACTCGGTTTAATAACTCAGTATAATTTGCAAATATCATATGATTAGATAAATGCATATCCATCCTTATCTAGAAAATCTTCGTCATTGAATCCAATTGAACAACAATTTGTACCTTTTGGTCTAATCTATTTGGTAGAAAATTTTCTAATCGTCAATCCCAATCACACGACAACAAAGGACTTGGACTTTGACGGGAAGAGACAGGAGGCCTTGACCAAGTGTATTACAGAAAGGAAAGACTTTTCCCTGGCAAGGTTTCAAAATAAAACTACTGCAAAGTTGGTACCAGAATTTCAGGAGCCATCCATTTGGATGATATTCTCGAAATAATACCTAATCAAAATTTAATGTCGCACTTGTAATCACACTGGCTGAAGAAATGCAATGCAATATATAGAGTTCCATTCTACATCTCAATATCATACCTGCAACAATAAAATTAACAGTCAAAAAGGAAAAATCGGTCCAGACTTTCAACATGGCAAGGGCCCAAAATCCCTCCATCCCCTAAAAACAACCCTTTTAACTCTTTTCGTTAAACATTAAACTTAAATCTGACTGGCCAAGACCTTCCAGTGAAAGTATAGAGAAATATGCATAGGCAAAATGGTTCAAAATCTCTATTCAACAAAGGTGAGTTCGATTACATCAACTGGACGTAAATTATTTTTACTCTTGAAGAACTAGAAAAGAATCGTCACCTGTTTCCTGCTTTTGCTAAGCTTTTTCACTATTCCTTTTGTTGTAAAAAAGAACAAGAAAAATATACACCAAAACATAATAATTTACAAATGGAAGTTACAAATTTAATACATCCTGGATGGCATACCTGAGAGTGGTGGAAGGCAGCCAACAAAACCAAAGGTTCAAGCAGATTGTAGAACGGTCAGAAAATATGGATACCCTTGGCAGGTACCTGAAGACTGCGTAGTTGCCTCTTTGCTTCCTTGATCATTAACACCCAAAAGATTCCAATTCAATGAATAGTTTGATAGATCATATGTTCCAGGAGAAAATACACAAATTGCGAGTGGAATTTTGGCTGTTGACTTAGGCTCAAGGCGGACACTTGTAGCACTTGATCCAGACCAAATAAAAGGGGAAACACTTTCTGGTAATGGTAATGACGATTTTCCAACTTCAATTCTGGGAATACTTGATGTAACTTTAATTTCAGGCAATGCACGCACTTCATACCACCCTGATTGGTTTCCAGAAGGAACAGATGATTGTGTTGTGCTTGCACCGCTTGACTGATCACTACCACTTGGGGAATCAAAGGTGTTGACACACACATTCGCAACTGTATCTGATGAGTTGTGAAGTGTCATCCTTAAACTTATTTGACAGAAAGAAACATTGAAATTATGATGTGTAGTCTGAGGTCCATCAATCAGCCATGTTATTGGACTTGTGCTCAATGTACTATAAGAAAAAGAAAACAATTTCACAAGAATGATAAGCAAACAGGACAGCAACAGACTGTGAGAACTGCAACCAGTAAATCAAATTCAAAATTTAAATCAGTTATCAGAGCCTTGCCTGCAATGGCATGCATGGTGAGAAAATAGCTTTTGTGAATTGGAAACCCCATCAGTCTTTGGCAGCCGAGATATCAAAATGAAGTCAACTGTATTTGTGTCATCCTGATAAATGAAGAAACAAGACCTTATAATATTATTAATACAGCAAAAATGAGCAAGGAAATAAGATCGAACGAACATGCATTTTGTTCTAAATGTCTTAAAGCACCAGATTACATGCAAAGCATCCCTAGTTTTATCTTATATTTAAATAAGATTTGCTCTGAGCTGCAAGAAAGTAATGGTAATGTTGAATACAGAAAACAATTTCAAATTAGGTAATGGTTCTGATAATTGCACAGGGCACTATCTAGTAAGGTAAAAAAAAACCTGGGAAGACACTCCTTGTGACCTTTCACAATTGTGAAAATCAGCCAAAGGTGAGCAAGATACATCAATAAGCATGTCATTGCTTCCCTGAAGATTTACATCACTCCCGGGGAGAGGAGGGGAAAGAGATGAGCTTTCATCTTTAGAAGTCACCAATTTGCCATGATTCTGAAGGCAAAGAATAACTTAATTACCAAACAATTACAACGCAAATTGGTGAAGTTGAAAAAGGCAGAACATGCAATATTGGAATAAAGAATACGATTCAAAGTCATAAGCATGCCTGTGACAAACACACACAAGGAAAAATGCATTATGGACTCTGATGTTTACGTTGACCAATTGGGAAGAAGGTGAAGCAAATCAAGGCTGCAAATGACGCAGCTAGGCACACCCTAGTAATCACACATCAAAAACATTCCCAATCCATCCAACTCAACCTATCCTTTATCTTCAGAGCTTGATTTGGAGCAGCTTAGGCTTGGCTGGGCTATAGTTTAATCTACAAAAATATTCTGAATTTTACAGACAAGTGATTCAAAGAAGAATAACACTAAAAGTGCACCAAGCTATCCCTTCATTGAGAAAAATAATGAGATTCTAATCTCTGGATTCATACAAATATCACAGGTCAAGATGGGTTGCAGAGGACTCAAATCGCTCAACCAAAATTAATTTTCATTGATGATTCTCAACCCAAAATTGAAAAATTCCAATCATAGGGAGCTCAGTCAATGCCAAGATTGCATCAGCTTCAACCCACCCAAGCACCACCTTGATTATTATGGTTTGAGAAGTTAAAAATATAGCAATTAAATACTGACAATCATGCATTAGAACATAAATCACAAGAATTATAAAAGGCATGTTTTTTTTTTTATGTTGACAACAAAAGGACACCACTCATTTCTTAAGCAGAGATAAGGAGGAAAATAAAGAGAACCAACCTTAAGAATGAAAAAACATGATAAAGCTTGACCAGTAAATAAAGAATTTGAAGGAAAGATGACATCAAAAGGTTGAAGCAACGAAATTTCCCACTGGTCCCCAACAGCTGATAACTGCTGAATCTGGAAACTCTCTGAACTGGTCTGGTTTAAAATATCCATGTGCACAAGGAACTGCTGCAATCTCAATGGACAGGGACTAATTTGATATGTGACATTCAATGATGGTAAAACCTGTTAAAAATGAATAAGATCAATTACCACAGGTCAGGTCCATATTCAATAAGCATTTCAGTAGGTGCACATTTGAGAGGAAATAGTTTTATCGGCATGGGATTTGGAAATCATAAATCAAAGAATACTCAGTTCTCACAACAAAAGGAGAAAGCAAAGAATATTGTATAAGAAACACAAATGAAAAAGTCTTCACATATAGCACCAAGAAAACTATACATCATCTTTGACTATTTTTGTGCTACTACAAGAAAGATCTCCTAACATATCAGCCATAGAAGATTTGCAACAGTGTAAGCCATCACCAGAACAATGGTAGTATCAACAAAGGAGAATAAATCAAATCAAGTAACCTTTCTCTTTCCATATTCAAGCACAAACCTGCAAATTATAACTCATTCGTAGGGTTCGGTATTTTATGAAACTTGACATATTTCCAATCTCATAATATATTGTTATCAACAAGGAAATATTTCCAGGAACAGCAGCCCGAAACCAGAGAGGCCACAATAAAGGAGTGTTGCCATGTACTGTAATGTCCTGAACACGGAGACAAAAAGGCATGAAACCAAAAAATGCACCAGCAACAATTATATAATTTGCCAATGGAAGATGCACAGGAGGAACTATTAAGCTAACCTCTGGAAATACAAACAGAGCTTGAGGCATTTTACGAGAGTTGCCAAGAGCTCCACTTTGTTCAGCAACTGTCTTCCTTTCTAAGCAAGCAGGAATTTTTTTCATCAATTCATCCTGCTTCCCGACACAAAGGAGTCTTGGATGACTGATTTTCATCTTCAGATTCTGCTCACATATATCAGGACCCATGTCATAAACTTTATAAGCAAATATCAAAGCATTCCCACAGAAGGACATGCACATATGTGGAAAATCTTAGGCTCTGCTTCCCAAATAAAGCTACATCCCAAAACATGAAAGTCTTTAAGACAATTCAGTTATGCCCAGCAATATGAGATTACTGTCTTTCTTGTAAAGATAAATGTATTGTGTTGATGTTGAAAAAGATTGAGAAAGTGGAAACTAATGTTACAAATTGCCATCAGTACTCAGTTTGGATAGAGACTCAGATGGCCAAATGCATACCTTCACAGAAATTTCTGATGGGTTCTTCAACTCCAAAACTAAGTGCCGCAAATCTCCAGCATATGCTCTTTCTGGCAGATGACGAATGAAGCCCTCAAGCTTGGGTAGACTCTGTAAGTGACAAATATACATTAAAAACAGACGATGTGTTGCTCTAGCTCAGTCTATGAAGTAAATTTCAGAAAAGATGAGAAGTGGGAGGGGGAAGTGTGCACACCTTGATAACCAGAAACTTCAAGTCATTGATAGGAGAAGACTTTGTCCTTTGTCTTCCCTTTGCAATTTTCTTCTTGACAACCGTAGTGTCGAAGTTATACAAACCAACAACAGAACCTGATAGTTTCCATCTAACGCCAATAATTTTTAAAATGCCTTCAACCTTGGGAGTAACAGTTAGTTGTACCTAAAAATAAATGAAATTGAAAACATCAAGTGTTTTTGTAGGTCTGAAAAGTGAAGAACAAAATGTTCCAAAACTAAAGAACAAGGTAGCACGGAAAAGAATCATGTTCATCAATACAACCATACATACATGTATGCACATATGCACGCCCAATCTCTAAAAATGAAGAAAAGAGAAGTATTCCAGAACTTTTTTGAAGCCAAAGACCATAAAGAAGCATAAACTGAAAACTCTATCCCATAGAAAATCATCTTCATCATAATTAGCTTCTTTCAAATTAGATAGGAGCCTGAACTGAAATATTCTGAAGCTACAAAGATGGTTCTTAAATCGTGAACACAGAATGCAATTAGCTGATTTACTAGCAGTCACATCCCTCTTCACATGGATTCACAGATCAAATAAAAAATGCCCACTAACTACCTTGCACACCAATTACAATGAGATTTAAGAAACAAACTGCATATCAATGAAATGCAGAATCCAAACACAAACACATCACGTGCTCACCAAAATTGCTTCACCACTTTCTAACAGAACATCAGCCTCAGACAAAGTTAATGAAGAAACACCAGAACTCATATCCCTGCAGAAGTCAAACAAACAGCTAAAATAGCAGTATCAAACGTAATAAAAAGCGATGTGCATGCTACACTATAAACAATAAACAATAAACATGTTCACATCAAAATCAAACCAATCTTGAAATATAAACCATGTCAGTACACACATACATACCCTATGGCAGTAGAACTTCTTAATTCTTCCTCTTTTTGAAGCTCAATGGTTGAGTTACATGCATCTGTGTGGCAGAAAATATCAATTACCTATTTCCTGTACACACATTTGCTAACATTAAATTGGAAAAAGAAAAGAGAGAAATTGAAAGAATCTTACCAGTATTTGCTTCATCAGATTTTGGAGAAAGCTCGCATATCAAAGTAACACTCGAGAGGGAAATAGGGATTTGCAAAGGATTTTTGAATTCAATATTAACTTTTACTGCTTCTGCAAAGGGATAAAGAGAAAAGTAAGAAAAGACACAGGAATTCATAATTGTTTTGATACAACAGTAAGTTCGAAAGTCTCCCAACCAGCTAAGAACAGGATGATCATCATTGATAATAAGAATCAAATCCATGAACTCTCTAATTATGCCTTCAACACTATGCTAGGAAAGCATTGGCAATGGGTTATAGAAAATCTAAAACGAAAATGCACTTAGAAAAACTCTTGATGAGCTACGAGGAGTGATTCAGCCAATAAAGCAAAACTATAAACAAATTATGCAGCTGTAGAGTTCAAACCAACAAAGTTACTTCATAGTAAAAAGTTCTAAACACCATTACAACTGTTTAAATCAGTAGCAACAAGAATTGACTATCACTATCCTAGTTTTGGCTATATGCAGAAAATGCTTCTCATTAAAACATTGGATAACTGAATTCATCTACTTGCACTATATATATCTTCTTTTAAAACACAAATAACCTAGTTGGGAAATTCCTGATATTAAAACTTCAAAGCAAACTTGCACTTCACCAAACCATGGGCAGCAGATAGTTATTGAATTTAAGGCCAAAATGTAGTATGTTCACTATTTTCCTACAATCTTTGATCCTCTTGATTTCAATGGTAATTCCAATATTATGCCTTTGGCAGGCATAATTTTTTAAAAAGAAATGAATGCTCATTTATAGAGACAGTAGTGCTGCATAAATAAAATATGTATATAATAATTTATATACAAACCGATGTGAATTACTCTTTTATAAACAAATCAATCTCACTTATTGAGAATTTATTGAATTGAAATTTTATATTCACTCTTCCATTAATTGTATACCAGTTCAGTTTGTATATAAGAGTTTGTAACATAATTTCTAAGTCTAGTGGTAATCCTCAGGAAAAGAAATTAGCTGCAATAAGAGAAAGAAGGCAAAACTCTTGCAAAAAAGAGTGTCCTTAAACCAGCCCTAGATATACCCCAGATCCACTAATAAAACAAAATGTAGAATGATATTGTGGGTAGACTATTTCAAGAGCAACAGAAGTTGGTCAAAGGTTTTGGCAAAAAAGACAACAGAAGTTTATATAACTTCAAGCTTCAGTGTAACAGTTCTAATTATAAATCAATCCAGAAGCTCCAATCTGAAGAGCTTTTCAAGTACATAAATGGGCAAACATTATACCAAAATTGAATTATAATGGTTCAAGAAAATAAGGTAAAAAAACCATACAACTTTATTTAAAATACGGTCACCTTCATACCTCCTGCCACACAAATGTTTGATTCTTTGTATTGCTTAGGGATAAGCTTTGACTGTAGTTCCAGCCAATTACTCCTAGCAGTAGACAGTGATGGAATAATGTCCTCCTCTAACAAACTCCACAAACTTTCCCTAACACTAGCCTAAAAAGTTAAAAAAAAAGCAACAATAATTCAACAAAGAATCTTAAAACCACTTTAAAATATTCACTCAATCAAACAAAAGAACAGATAATCATTGCTTCTAGTCAACATTTGTAACAATTAATTCCAATAATTATTGCTTTACTTTATTTCTTAACTCTGACCAGGAAAAGTGTAGTTACAAGGCAATTTCAAAAAGAAGCATATAGAAAATTCTAGGTCTGGTCTCTATCCACGAAATTAAGTTTTAAATCTAATCCCCTTCCCACACATTATCACAAGATTATCAGCTAAGACATCTAACTTCCCAAAATTTACCATCAGTCATATGCACATAAGTCAAAACATATAACCATACTACAGATTGTTTCAAGACATACATACGTATATACTCTGAACCAATTAAATAGAAATCTCTAACCAAGAGAAGAAAGAGAGAAAAGAACAACAAGCAAAAGATTAGCATCTCCAGAAAACAAGTATAATTCAACTTACAGCTGCTGCTGATGCATATGTTCGATGATCTTCAAAAAAGACCTTAAGTGATGAAACATTGACAATCGGCAACTGAAGTTTCAGTACCTCAAATGTTTTACCTGTTTTCTGCATCATAAAAGAAACTGATTTAAGACTACTGCAAAAAATCCTTCAGAGATTATAATTGATGAATGCCGACTGGCTGATTAAAAATGAAAACCCCAGACTGTATTTATTAAGCAATACAAAATTGCTTTTGAAATTAAAAAGAAAAGGTCAAAGAGAATTTAGGAAAATTATTTAGTGCTGTTGAATTAGTAAAGTTTCCACTTTGGAGTCTAGAACCTAATTCCAATACCACTATGGTATATGTATTTATATAAAAATATGAATAGCAAAACATCAAAGTTCTGTAATCTGATAATGAATAAAAGTCAACTGATTCCAAATACAGTACTCCCAGACAAAACCATAGATTGAGTAATTCATGAAAAGGTACTATAAAATAATTCAATCGAAACTATTACACGGGATAGACAGTATCAAAATAACCAAATTTGCCAAAGTGATTACTGTTTATATTGTTGAGAGGAAAAGCATGAGAAGAAGAAGAGTTTATCAAAGACCCAGCATCACTATGCCAAATAGGGAACTATAAGCTCATAAGATGTAGTAATTGTAATCATATTAAGGTAAACTGAAAAGGCTACCAAATCTCTGAGCATACTGAAAGTCTTGAAACATTCAAAACATAGGTACCATTCGTCAGATGAAGGATTTGAAAAGTTGGATTCCGGCAAACCCAACAGAATCAGCAGGACTGGAAAAACTAAGTGTGTTCTCAGAAATATGCATTTACCTTCACTGAAAATAACTCTAAATCATAAAGAAAAATGGTGGAGCTAGAAGTCACCTGAACAGTTTGAAGAAAGTCCCTCAGGTAAAGCTCTTGGGTTGTCTTGGACTGATGACTACAGGCCAGGACCTCTAACATGTGCGCAACAGCAACATCATACATTCCAAGAAAAGCATACCACCTATGTCAAATGAGTTTTACCATAAATATTCACTCATTGTAAACCCCACAAGTGCCATTCATACAAAATCCGAATACCAAGTGTATAACTTACTGTCCAATGTGAAAATGGACATGATCTTTGATGTGACTCCATGTAGTCCCTTTATAAACAGAGACGGCACTTCGATATGTACGAATTGCATGTTTGATCTGGAGATGACACAGCAAGAATTTTTTCCATAACATAATACATTTAAAGAGCTCAAGATATGTTTTTTGCAAAACTGGCATATTACCTGATCACATTTTTTATAACGATCGCCAGAAAGAACAAGATGAAAACCATACTTGTTTAACATTGGTGGCTTTGACAACAAATAGCAATAAGATGCTTGCTCAAGCATAACAGCTGAATGTAAAGGTTCCTAGTATATAAAAATTGTCAGGTGCAAACGATATAAACTTCACCAGAGTAATTTCTAAGGCATGGGGCATTACCTCATTGCAGATACGGAAGTAAACGGTGGCAGCCTCTTTATACTGATCTCGTGTCCTTAGCATCTCTACCCACCAAAGACCACACCTTGTGGCATTTTGCTGGCCCGATGACCCAATTTTCTGCATGAATATCTCAACAATGTCAGATATGACTTGGTGACACAATGCATGCATGCTAGATAAATGAATAATAAGACAAATCAACGAAGAACTATACATACCAAATAAGTACTAAATGCATTTTCCATGCAATACTCCGCTTCCTTTCTCGATTGATCCAACATGAAGTATGCAAGCCCCATCATTTCCTACAAGAATGGATGGAAATAAATTATGTACGTTCCAACAGGAAATTACTCACACTGAAAAATGAAACCCACAAAAATCAACAGAACAGAGAAAAGAGTGATAGACAGATAGGCAAATCAAAAAAATAATAGGATTTGTCTAAAAACAGCATTAACCATAGAAGCATGCCAGAGGTGTCAGCTAACTTTTAGAAAAATTATTTTTTATTAACATATAAACAACTAAAAATCTAAGAGCCCTCACAAGATTCAGACCCAACAACAATAATTGACTGATATGTAAATATTTCTTGTCAAGAAAAAGAAAAGTTTGTATTGTTTTCTCTAGTATAATCAAGGCTAGCGAATCTAATAGCAGAGTTATCTTTCCCTTTTAGATATGGAAGTGACCAGCAGTCCACTCAGAAATTCAACAGATTATAAGAACAAAATATTTCAAAAAGTACCGATTCTGAAACTTGAACAGCCAACCTAACCTCTCTATATATAGAAAAAGACAAATCCCCAGATTCTTTTTGAAACTGAAGCCAAGAGAATTGCTAAGAAACAATAAATTTTTGCTAAATGAAAGGACTAATAAAAGGCTGAAAAAAAGGAACAGCATTTCACCTTCACCACCTCCCAATTATGGGATAAAAAATTAAATATATCTTCAAAGTTTGGAGAAAGAGAGACTCTTATCTATAATCTTAAACTTTTGGGCTGATTAGCAACTTACAATGGCATAACAGTCAAGTTGACCAAATGAACTTCATTCAAATCCTCATTGCATAAATTTAAATTAGATTTATATAAGTGTATTTGTTGTTTGATTTGTGGTGTGGGTGTGGCTGTTGTTGTGGTGGTCTTTAAATCAAATGCCTTAAATGTAAAGGGATCCATTGGAACTTAAATACAATTGTTGGGCTTTTACCTACAAGCTTAAGCATTTCTGTCAAATGGTAACCAAACACTAGGAAAAAGGTAGGTTCTCAAGAAAGAACAAACCCCTGTATAAAAGTGGAAGAATCACTGATATATCTTAATGTAAAAACAAAGTTCTGCGTTTCTAAAGAAACTCACACAACATCCTAGAAAATTATCAACTAGAAGCAGACACTATCAGAAACTCACATCATAAATCATTGGTGAATGTAACATGCATAATTTCAGAATACACAAAGATCATCATTCAACGTTTGTAGCATTAAGACTTACAATTACAACTTTAGAAAAGCACAAACCAAATGCAATAAAGAAGATGACAATAACGGCTACCAAAGAAAACAGCAATTGTGATAAAAGAATGGAAGCTACCTGCACACCAGCATAGCGCTTCCAGGCTTTATCAAGCTTGTAATCTGTGGATATTAAGCGATAGTTTGACAATGCAAGCTCATAATCTCGTAACATGAAGGCATAGTCGCCCAATATTCTAATCTGAGATTCAATGGAGCTGAATGTATACCTTCAACAGTAAAATAATAAACAATATTAGACGAGCACAAAAGAAAGAACCAAGAAACATGCTGTAATATCTACGTCTCAAAACATACATAGGACCATTGGAGGAATCTAATGTGTCTTCTTTTCCTTTCCTCCACCATAAGTTTTTTATTTGGTTTCGAAAACCTTTCCTTGTAGCAGAAACCTGTTATAAAGAAATTTAACACAACAATAATGAAACAGTATCAACACTATAATAATATATTTAAAAGAACAAGTCTCTACCAATATCAACTGATAAAAAAAAAGTGCGAGAGCGAATATTTGAGACAGCTACCTGTTGGTTAAGTGCACGTATCTTTTGCTCCATGTAAGGAATAACGTGTTTAGATGTTAATTCTTGCATTAGATCTTTTATCTGTATCCAGTTTGTACAAAGTGAATATCTTGGTCAAAATCCCCAACATGAGAAAATTTTGAATCATCATTCTTGAATATTAGTGGAGAACACTGCATAAATAGTGAAAAGAATTTACCTCATTAAAATCATCAATGTTAAGGAAACAACCAAGACGCTGACTAGGTGAAGCATCAGATTTCTGTCACAGAAGACATGAAACTATAGCCTTAATCCCGCTTACTTTGTCCAATAAATAACACCCACTCTCAAAATTACATAACATTCGATACATGTAAAGGTTAAAGTATAAAAATAAAGGAGACCACAGTCCTCAAGAGTACTTACATAAGAAGCCCAAGGGTTATCTTGATGTTCCATTTCACCATCTTGAGAAGAATTAATGCACAGCAAGTGGCAATCATTAGGGCCAAAAGTACTTTTCATCTCACTCAAGACTTTAGTTGCCCTGGACAACAAGAAAAGAGATTAAAAAGGTTGTTAAAATGAATTCAAAAAGCATAGCTTCTATTCACTACAAGTATGACAACTACAATCAAAAGAGATCCAAAAGACTTCTACCCTTTGTTGTTCAACATGTTGAAGTATCCTTGATCACAAAAACCTTACTAGGGACAACTATAGATTTTTTATAGCACTTTTGTAATATGTAACCAATTGTGGGATAAATCAATAGAACATCTTTATTCCTTATCAACTTTACACTGTCATTATATTTTACTCAATTAATTCAACTTACTGGTTTCTTTCCAGTTTTTCGTAATTTTGCTCTAATTCCTAGAATCAAGCTTTTCTTGAGATATCCCAGTTACCAAATTAAATTTTATTTCCAGGTTTTTAAATTTATAATTAATATTAAATTAACAGATATCTTCTTCCAGATAACCAGCAATTTTTCCTTTTTCCCTTTTTCCCTCAAGTTCAGCATATTAATCTCTAAAGAATTGCCATTTCCCTCAAGTCAGCGCCTAACTTTGCATCTCCTACCACAGCTTATCACTGAAACTCTTCCATTAGATTATCACCTACTAATGCCCCGCTAACACTCAAGGACAATGTTCCATGTACCTAACCATGATTTGAGCTTCCTCACTGCTTTTTGAGCTTCCTTGCTACATAGTAGCATAAATATGCTCATTTTTTATCTTGCAATCCATACTTCCTTAATCCCTCTTAACACTAGCTCCTATACGATAATTTTATAATTAATTGAGCTTATTTAAAAACCTGCCCTTTTTTAATACAATTACTTGTCTAATAGATGATTCTTTTTCTCAACACTAATTCCTTATCATAAGTTCATCTTTTCAGCTTCAACAATAATTTCAGACCCAAAACCCTCTTATTTAATTCTGTCCCAATCTTTATATGAACATATAAAAACTCTACATTACTTTATAACCTCACCAACATTTTGACCACATTTACAACCAAAACTATGGCATATATATTTCATGTAATAGTTTCAAAGATGAGAAGACTGGAACGACCACTATACTTCTCTGAAGATCCAACTTGATTATCATGCACTAATAAATAATGCTTCATAATCTTTGGGTCCATCGCACCATCATTAATAAGAGAGGGCATCTTGTTGGTGTTGAAAAGATCAACAAATTTGTTGATAGGCTGTTCATCCTGAGAAGAAACAACCAGAAGACCTGCACATTATTTTGAACAATAATATGTAAGATAACATCCAAAAAAAAGTTATCCAAAATGAAAAATAACATTTCGACATCCCAGAAGGAAAATAAATCTCAACCATTGAAGAAATTGTTAGACATGAGAAAGGAAAAAAAGAAATTCAACAGATTTCCAAATGCTTACATGCCACAGGATGGTCAAAAGCTTCATGCTCTGAAAAGGACACTGTATGTATGAGCTCTTTATTAAAAATCTGAAACCAAGATGGCAAAATTTCAGATTCAGATCCTGCAGAAAATAGCCATCAAATCAATTAGCTAAGGCTGCCTAGATATACTCAAACATGATTAGAGAAAGGGAGAATATAAAACGATAATATTACTCACTACCAACTACATTACTAATTTGAGGAGGGTCTGAACCCAATTCAGAAAAGTCTTTCTCCCCAGCCTGGGCAATAACTTGCTTCAAACGCTCCTTTGATACCTAGTTGAGCCAAAAACATTGTTAGAAAAAGATCACTAACAACACAAAAGAACAAATAAAACTCTATCCATGCATTACCTGACATCCACATTGAAGATTCGGTATGAGTTTTTACATCATTCATTGCTAGCTTATTTCCTACCTAATAAAAATACAATGCGAGATGCCTACAACTGTGGAAACCAAACATTGCTTCAAATCTATTCTCATAACCCTTTTCTATTCAATTTTAAACATCCCTTATTTATAGACTATTGCACTAGATCGCTTTGATTTTCCCAATAAATAAACAAAGCAAAAACGGTTGATCAGGCACATTGAACTTAACATGTTCTCCACTCATAGAATTGATTTCCTCAGCTAAAAATTTGATAATTTAATGAATAGAAATACCTCTAAATTTGGCTGACGAATATCAGACTCATAAAACAATCGTAACTTGAATTTATGTAGCCTGTAGGGTTGATCACTTGCAGTCCTTACCGGCACTGCACCACCAAACAAATTCAAAGATCCAAACACTTCAAATTCTACTCAATTAACACGCAAGTCATAAACATAACTGCTTTGCACCATCGAATTCAAAGACCCAAACACACCAATTCTATCAATTAACACATACAGACACAAGCAAAACGTTCAATGTCCGTACAGGAAAAACCACATAAAAATTTAAAAGATGCTGACACCTAAGTTCCACTCAATTATGCATACATACACACATAAAAATACGTATATGCACACATTTTCCGCAATTCCGTACATATTACGTACTGGCACCGCAGCGTAAACTTTCAAAGACGCAAACACCTCAAATTCCACTCATTGGCATGCAAATTCATAATTAGAGAGAGAGGTTAGAGGATAGAGAAATTGACCGTCGATGTTAGTGAAGTTGCAGAAAGGAGAGAGCATCTGGGCCAAAGAGAGGCCGTTCTTGAGGCAAGATTCTTCGACAGAGAGAAGTACGGAGCACCATGACGACGGGCGTGATCTCGTCCAGCAGCATTTTACCGAGCTGTGTGGTAGCCGGATCCATCATCCTCTTCCACTTGGTTGGCGGCCGCGAGTTAGAATATCGATTCGATTTGATTTGGCAGATCGGATCTTGACCGCCCAGTGTCAAATTGAGTCACGAGGATTAAAAAAAATAAGCATGGAATGGATGCAAAATGTTTGAATCTTCGTGCGTGTTGAAGCAGTGAGGCCCATTTCGGAATTAGAGGGCCGAAGTCAAACAAACGGGGTAGCAAACTGGACCTTGAGGCCCATTTTGATATTAAAGGGCCGCAGTTAAACTAAAGGACAGTCAACTGGGCCCAGTTGCCCCCTTTTGCTATTACTGGGTCGAAAATTGAACAAAACGGCTAGAGCAAGAATTGAGTTAAATCAAACAAAATACATACATATATACATACGTATAAAACATAAAAATATAAAAGCCAATATACAAAATGCATATGTGTAATTTATACATGATCATGAAACAAATGGATGACTAGTATAGTCCTCATATAATTCAAATTGTCTAATCTAAATGAATTTCATTAGTGATCAGCTATTCATAATAAATTTCACTTTGTATAATCATTCAGATTATCGAACATTTTATATATACAAGTCTGTAAACCTAATGGTCATTGGTAAAATTAATTATAATGTTCACCTATAAATATGTAGACAATGTCATGTGACCTTATTGTATTTTTTAATACACGAGTGTAAAATCATATGAAAAATATGTTAAAGTATGGTATTTTACTCTTCCAATAAGGAGGGCAATGTACGTTTTTTTTTGGAGTTTAAGTTTAATTATGTTTAAAGGATTCATTTGTAAGGTTGACTGAAAGTCATTGCAAAGGTTTAGAGACATGGCCTCCTCACGAGGCCTTGTTGCGTGGTCAAAGAGTGAAGATTGGAGAGGGGCCACCCCTTGTGAGGCTGTTTTGAAACTTATTTTGATTCAAATTTGACAAATGTGAGAAATTGTACTTTCGTATGTTGATCTTTGAACAAAGATTGAAACTGTAAGTAATTCAAATATCAAATAACGTGTTAAAAATTTTAACCAAAACCCTCCTTTATAATAAATAAAAGCAAAAAGTTCAAAAAAAACCTTCAACTATCAAATATAACCTCCTTTAAGCTTGCAACTGCCAAAATTTATTTGCACCCCTACCTATTGTTAAATATCATTTACCCTTTGTTAGGCATAATGCCTACCAAAAAATTACATTTTGCCTCTTTTACTGAACAATATTAGGTGTGAATAGGGTGGATTCAAATCAAGTTTGTTCGAACTTAAATTCGATTTGAACAAGCCCAAAATGAGTCAACCCTAATTGAGCTTGATTGAGCTCGAGTTACTCGCTAGATTTTTCAATTAAAAATTTTGATACAAAACAACGTCGTTTTAATAATGAAAAACGAATCGAATTGAATTAGAGTCAAGTTCGAATTTAGTTTTCACGAGCTCGAGCTCAACTATATGTAAACCGAACCGAGCTCGAGTTTGACTCAATTCGAATCCAACCCTGTACGTGAATTGCCTAGTAAACATATCGACAAATTATGCCTACCAATAAGCTTTTCACAATTTTCTACAAAATCTACTTTTATTTGCCAAAATAGCACCATAATCCTTGGTCAAAATTTTGTCAACGTGAAAGCAATTTTCTCATTAAAAAAAACATTTATTCACTTAAATTTTGAAATTCATTCCTCAAATGTAGAACACAATTTTAAATAATAAACATTTAAAAATCAAGATCTAACTGGCAAGACCCATTTACACCGAGTTTTAGTTTGAAAATATTAATCTTTGTGCTGAAATTTCTCTATTTTTGTTTTATTTATCAGTTTAATATGATTATGTTTATTCATAAATTTCTTCTATTTATAGAGGTAAAATAGTTTATTTATATTTTAATATCAATAAAATTATACGTATTTATTTTGAGTATACACATAGTTATATATTTAATATATGTCATTGTGTAATTAAGTGATTTTGAATTAAAAATAAAATAACATCAAATAATGTAATAACACATATAAATGTGTATTCATTATATACCTAAAATAAGTACGCATAATATTGTTATTTTAATATGTGTATACTCATTAGAATGTTTACTAAAGTCGTAGTGACCTTAAATGCTTAATTTAATTAACTAAGGCCAAAAGACTTATTCCCACTCAAGATTTAGTTTATTGTCAAATTCATACTCATTAATTTTTGAAAATCCAAATACTCACTTATTAGTTGTTAAAGTTAATAAAATATATTAGTATTAAAGGTATAATTGTTATTTAACTAGTGATATTTAAAAAATAAATTTTTATCTTATTTCTTCATCTTAATTTTGAAAACTAACAATTCTCTCCTAACATAAGTTTTAAAAAGTTGCATTGCCCCCCCTTTCCTAGGGTTCTATTATTTTACCAATAACAACTATTGCTCAAATTTTAGAACATTACAATTAAGCTCTCACAAAATTCATTCTCTCTTTCCAACAACCGTTTTGCTTAGCTATTCACTTTAGTACGCTATCAATCATCTTGTGGCACCTTATCCCTCCTCAATGGTATTTCTATTGCTTCAATTATGATTTTTCGATTGAAAAACAAATGAGAGGTTTAGAACTCCCATTTGTTATCACAGTGTTGTTGACCTCTCCTTTGGTGGTCAACGAAGCCAACGGAGGAAGAAGTAGAGGGTCGATTCCTTGATACTCGTTTTCAACGACGATGCTTATTTTCACACATAAGAACACCAACTTGATTCTTGGGTTTTCTTTGTTAGTTATGATTCGTGCACAACACTATCAATTTTCTTTGTCTAACTTGGATGAAGTAAAAATTGTCGAAGTTCCTTGGATTTCTTCATTGATTGAAGATGAAAGGAGAAGTCGTTGATGGTGTTTGTGTAAATGGTGGAAGATAGGGTTGCAAGTGTAATGTTTCTAAACTTTGAGGATGACTAAAAATAAAATTTTGAATAATATAAAACCTATAACAGGGGAAAAATATCAGTTTTTAGAATAACATACTCTTTCACCAAATTTTGGTTTTCTATATGTACGTAATCTAATTAAATTAACAAATTTAGATAACAAATAAGTATTTAGATTTTTAAATGGCCAAAGGACTATTTCCCACCCAAGGTATATTGATTTCCCAAAGTTTCTCTCATTAACTTTGAAAATCTCATTTACCTACTCATGAGCATTTAAATCTGTTAATTTTAAGGGAAAAATCGTTATTTTATATTTAATATTAAAAATAAACTTAAATATGATTTCATTTTCTTCCTAAATTTAAAAAACTAACTTTTCTTCCCCAAACCGAGTTTGAAAAAATCACATTTCCTCCTTAGGGTTTAGTTTCAAAATTAGGTCACCTTCTCTAGCGCCATCGTCAGCCGTCTCTCCCTCCTGATGGTTCTCCTTCCTCCGATGAATGCCTCACCTCCACCTCAACCTCTTCAAAGTCTAGAAACATCGTCTGAAAAGAGAAATCATCTTCCCAAATAAGAATGGGACAACTCATCTTTCTCTGGGAAGATGACTCATCTTCGTTAGGGAAGATGATTCCTCTTCCCAGATGATATTTCTAGACGTCGGAGAGGTTAGGGTAGAGGTGAGGTAGTCATCGTAAGAAAGGGAAGCATTGGAAGGGAGAGACGACCAACGATAGCATCAGAGAAGGAGACCGAATTTTGAAACTAAACCTTAGGGGGGAAATGTGATTTTTTCAAACTTGACTTGAGAAAAAAAATGTTAGTTTTTAAAATTTTAAGGTGAAAAATGAGATAAATTTTTTAGGAGTTAGAGTTTCATTAATTTTAACAGTCATAAATTAGTAAATGAGATTTTTAAAGTTGATGAGAGAACTTTGAAAATCACCATACCTTGGATGGGAAATAGTCCGCCTTTTTAATCTGATAAAGGATTTAACGTTGGGTGGGAGTAAGGTTTTTTGGCTATTAACTAATCTAATCTATTTTCTTTTCTTTTAATTTATTGAATATTATTTTCGTGACCAACGCGCAAACTCAGAGCAGAAACACTTTTGCGTCCTCCACTTCGTTGCATGATGCGGTCCAGTTATGATAAATAAATATATAAATAAAGTGAACAAATAAATGTCTCAGCGGTTCCTCGGTGCCAACATCACTCTCGTCTCTTCCAAACACTTCTTCTCATTTTTAGCCGCGCCAACGACACAAAGATTTTCAAGTCCAATCTCGATAACATTCGCCATGTCGTACCGACCTAACTACCAAGGCGGTCGCCGAGGCGCGTCCTCCGGAAGCGGTGCTGGCAGACGCGGAGGTGGCGGACGCGGTGGAGGTCGTGGCGGAGGTCGCGGCGGTGAGCAGCGATGGTGGGACCCTGTGTGGCGTGCCGAGCGCTTGCGCCAGCAAGCAGCCAAGGTATTTGGATACTGTTCTCATGTAGTTGACAATTTCTTTGGATGGGTGAATGGAGACCACGCGCTGACGTGTTCTGTACTGTATGTGCTCGCATTGTAGTAATATGAGTATAGAATTTTGAGTTATTGTTTAAATTGATACCATATGTACTTAATGCTGATGTGAAAATGAATTGGAAGGAAATTGAAACTTATAATTTAACGCCGAATAATACATTTTTTGGTTTGAATATTTGTTTATTTATTTTTGAAATTTTTGGTGCGTCGGAAATCGTATTTTATGCGCTGATATAAATTATGTTTGATTGTTACTTTATGGGGAATGTGTTATTTGTAACTAGAGCTTCATGTGGTGAGCCCTAAATTTTTAATTTTGTAGCATTTAGCTTGCATTATGTGGTAAAATTAACAATGGAATATGAATTATATCACATGGAAGTTTTAGCAACTTACCATTCTACTTCTAATTAGTAAGTATCACTATCTTTTGCATTTTCTTTGCCCACTTGAATCTCCTGCTTTAGCTTTTGTTGCAGATTCTGAAAAAATTGTGTCGTTGTCAATTTCAAAGCTTTTTTTTGACTGCTTTGAAAACATTAAGTTGCGTTGATATAACTGAAGGCACTCAAGAGACAATTGTAGGGCTGGAAACTTTTGACGATTGCTATCAGAAATCAGAATCTATAAATTTTAATTTTGAAAGCAATAAAATTTTTGCTTTGAGCAAGCAGAGAAAGTTGCGTCTTTTTCCCTAAAAATGCCCCTTTTTAAATTTTACTTTTGAAACTTTATTTATTCTTAGCTCATGAAAGCAAAAAGCAAAAAAGAGAAAAGCAAAAAAATGCTTTATGTGCAAACCTTGTGGTAGCTTATCTTTAATTTGTTTATGATAAATTTCATAATTAGTTGCTTTTGTATGCGTTGTTTCTGTTAATATATTAGTTATGCCTCCTCACCTTGATGAGGTAATGCATAATGGTTCAATCATTTCATTATAGTTTTTATAAATATACCTCTCTGTTATTTCAGATGGAAATTCTTGACGAGAATGAATGGTGGGGTAAGATGGAGCAAATGAAAAACGGAGAAGAGCAAGAGATGATAATAAAACATAACTTCAGTCGTGCTGATCAGCAAACCTTGTCTGATATGGCCCATCAATTAGGTCTTTACTTGTAAGTGTGTATGACTTGGGATTATAGTGTAGTCAATAGAATGGCAAACTGTTATAAAGGAATAGTGTGTGTAGTTTTTAGGAATAACTCTATTTATATGTGTCAAGGATAAAACTGGGGATTTAATTTGAAAATGCTTTTGCAAGTCTGTTAAGAATTTTGTTATCTGACTCATAAACACCTAATTTTTGGAAGGTCCTCTATGATGTTATTGCCGCACAAAATTTTATAAGTTTAATTAGGGGTTCTTTTCACTGTAAAGGAGTTGAAGTATACCAAATGTTTTAATGCTACCTTCTTATTTTGGCATCATGAAGCTTGATCTCACAATTGCTTTTCTTGATTTTGTACTTGTGGAAAGAAAGTCATGCATATAATAAAGGAAAGACCCTTGTGGTTAGCAAAGTCCCTTTGCCAATGTATCGGGCAGATCTTGATGAACGTCATGGATCCACACAGAAAGAGGTAAAAACATATGCAAGCTATTATAAGTTTAATATCATCATTGGCGGTCTAGTGTATTTGAATATGTATATATATATAAAACGGGAGATCCCGCCTGTATTGGTTGGTAAACCTAGGGTACAGTGACCAAACCACAATCATTGCACTAGGTAAGTCAAGGTTTCACAAGCATGATAGAGGCTCGAACTTAGGCCTTTTCTGTGGAAATTTTAGTGCTCCACCAGTTTTGCTAACCCTTAGAGTCTTTGAATTTATATATTTTTTTACCTTTTTCCAGATTTGGATGTCTACAGAAATTGAGAGGAGAGTTGGAAACCTTTTGAATAACTCACAGGGGTCATCATCTGTTAATAATTCTGGCGTGGCACCTGACCAGGGAGGCAAACAAGTGCCACCCAATGTAAAAGTAGCTAATCCTGTCTCTGTGGAGTATACAGATGCTAACAAGGAGAAACTTAATTTTGAACTTAAGGAGAGGCAGGAGAAACTGATGGTATATGTGCAATTCTGGCATTCTCTTCTGCTGATTTTTTCTTACCATCTTCATGCCATATAAGACTGAATCTATGAATGTAGAAAGGTAGAATGTTAGATATTTCCCATGCTGATTTTTCTTTACATGCAGGTTGGTAACGGTGTGAAAGCCGTGCAATCTTTTCGAGAAAAGCTTCCTGCATTCAAAATGAAAGCTGAGTTTCTTAAGGCTGTTGCAGAAAATCAGGTTCTTTGATATTGAACTGGAAGCTCTTGTCTACTAATTGCTTTAAACAACACTAAAGAAACTTTAATGATCATTAATTGTCATAGAATAGCTCCTGTGGCTTTATAAACTGCAAATCTCTTTTCCAATAGAAAAAATTTTCTTTATTTTCTGGATAGGGAATTCAATAGCCAAAATGTTCACCATTTAGCATGATAAATAATGTGTTTACATCCCTAGGTAATCACAAATATTGTAATGTGCTGTGTAGTATGTTTTAGCATGGTGAGTGGCAAATTCTTATCTGCATGGTAAAGTCATGGGCTTTTTGCTTTCTGTAGTTTGTATTTAGAGGTTGGTCTTTGATGCAAGCCCCTTAAATTATGAAAATTTATTTTCGTGTTTTAAAATTTAGCTTCATTTATGGGATTGATCGATATAACTACTCTAGTTTACAAAATTTCAGTTCCTAGGTAGTATATCTCCACTCAATAATATCTGTTGCTGGATTTCTGAACAGATTTGTATCCATATGGGGTTTTCATGCATATCCTTGTATTGTATTTTATCTGCCATTTTTCACTTTTAAATTCTATTTTTAAGGAATCATTTGGTAAAATGTTTTTTAACCCACAAATGCAGCTAATGATCAATCTAATTATTATTCCTTCTAAATTAATTTGTTTATTTTAGTGCTTAATCAGTTTTTCTGATTTCTTTTTTTTTTTTTTTAAATTTGCAATACAGGTATTGGTAGTTTCTGGAGAGACAGGTTGTGGTAAAACAACACAGCTTCCTCAGTTTATTTTGGAGGAGGAGATATCAGGTCTGCGTGGTGCTGATTGCAACATAATTTGCACTCAACCTCGTCGTATATCTTCCATATCTGTTGCAGCTCGAATATCCTCAGAAAGAGGAGAGAATCTTGGTGAAACTGTTGGTTATCAAATTCGCTTGGAGTCAAAGCGTTCTGATCAAACAAGGCTACTGTTTTGCACCACTGGAGTATTACTTAGACAATTGGTAACATAATCTTCTTACTTTATGCCACTTTGTAAAGATTGCCTTTTTTTGGATAGGAACTAAAATTGTCTGTTGTAAAATCCCTCCCAGTTTCCCCTCCTCCAAATTTCTGTTACTGTGTATGTGAAAATCCTTGCAGTACCTAATCACAAATTTGATGTGAACAGGTTGAGGACCCAGATATTAATCATGTGAGCCATTTACTAGTTGATGAAATTCATGAAAGAGGAATGAATGAAGACTTTTTGTTAATAATTTTGCGCGATCTTCTTCCCCGGCGTCCAGATCTCCGTCTCATCCTGATGAGTGCTACCATTAATGCTGACTTGTTCTCCAAATATTTTGCAGATGCCCCAACTATACACATTCCGGTATAATAATCATTTTAATTTTATGGAAGTGGAACTTGCATCAATAAACTTTTTGAATGCTAGTACCTTGATTGTATATTAAACTCATTAGTATTGCCATTGTAGTTAGTGCTATATTTACTTTTTACTCATTTATTTTTGAATGTATTGGCAGGGATTGACCTTTCCTGTGGCAGATTTATTTCTAGAAGATGTTTTGCAGAAAACCGGTTACAACATAAAGTCAGAATATGAAAGCTTCCAGGGAAACTCAAGAAGAAAGAGGAGAGAGCAAGATTCAAAGAAAGATCATTTAACTGCTTTATTTGAGGCATGTTAAGACCTATGAATCTAACCAATCTAATTTACTTTTGCTCAAGTAAATTTTAAGAGGGATTTATGATGATTGTCAGTTATTGTATTTTACTTAATGTCATTTTTTGTTAATATACTTTTCTGAAGTAATCTGTACTAACAATAGCATAGTCATATAGGGACAATTTTGAAGAAAATGGGGTTCCCTGAATTATTCATCTTGATTCATTTTTAACTTAATTATTTTCAACCAACAGAAGAGACAAAATGATCTTACACTGCAGGAAGTACTGAAACATATTATATGCATGCTAATCAATTGGTGTTATTGAAAATGATGGTTAGTATATTCTTTGGTTCCCCGCAGCTTCATGCTTAGCTGCTTGGTAGTTAGAAATGCAGATATTTGCATGAATCTGTGTTTGAAACATATATGTTTCTTCAGGGATATAGGTTCAAAAATCCATCCACTTTCTCATGTAATTGTGCTTGTTGTAGGTTAACATTGATGAAAATAGAGTTTCACTCATTTTAATTCGCTTAGATCTGACAATATACTGAATTTCTTACAGAATGCATAATCTAAAATACTTTTGTACTTGTTTGGACCTTTCTTGTACATGATATTCTGTAGTTTATGTCTTTTTGCTCATTTTAATTGTTGATGCTGTGTAAGGATAGTTTCAAAGATTATGTGGCTTCCCTCTCAAATTTGTTGATGAATCTTTAATTGATGCCTAGGTTTCTATCTTGTCGATGGATATGTAATGCTTTCTTAGTGGACAGGACAAAATATGCATTTTTTCTCAATATTCACTTTGCAGCTAAGAAGTTGTTCTATGATTACATTAAATATTTATTTCAAACAACTTTTTTTTTTTTTGTAGGATGTTGATATTGATTCTACCTATAAAAATTGCTGTGCATCTACTCGAGCATCTCTTGAAGCTTGGTCAGGTTCACAGCTTGATTTGGGTTTGGTATGTATTTTGATCTGAAAATTGTCAACTGTGGTAATTGACTTGCTTAATTGCCAGTATGAAACTTTATGGTGTTGAGGACGTGTGTAGAATATGCAAGTCTGTGATGACGTTTTGGTGGTCGCTGCTTCCTGAAATGTTTTGCTTCTTTTGATGGTTAATGTTGCAAGGCGGCAATCTTATTCTGAAATTTTACAAGTTATTTCTCCCTTTTTTTTCACCTTGTCTTGTATTTATAAGAACTGGAATTCACTTTCATACTTCCTGTATGGCTGTATCGTTAATTATTATTGACTATTATTTCCTGCACCTGTACTCAACTGAGAGTTAGTATAAGCATATACCTTTTGTTGAAAATTATTTGTAGGTGGAGTCAACAGTAGAATATATCTGTCGCCATGAAGGTGATGGAGCAATTCTTGTATTCCTTACTGGTTGGGATGACATTTCTAAGCTAATTGACAAGATTAAAGTAAACAGATTTCTTGGAGATTCAAGCAAGTTTCTAGTACTCCCTGTACATGGTTCAATGCCAACCATCAATCAACGTGAAATATTTGACCGTCCTCCGCCTAACATAAGGTTACTACCTTGATGTTAATTATGTTGTTCTTGTGGCATTTTATATATGTCTTCTCTTATGGATGTCACATTTCTCTAAAATCTACTCCTCAACACATGTATGCAAGAGTTAATTATCATATGTGAGACTTTATTTTTGTATGTAAGAGTTGATAGAAGTTCTAACAATTTTGACTTTTAGTGAGCTCAGTTGGCAGAACATGATACTTACTGGAACTCTGATCGCTTCTTCTGTATGAAAGTTAACTCATGCATGAATAATTTTAATTCCAGATTTCTAGTTTACATTCTTGATTTGTACTTGAGAACATTCACTTGACTGATGATGATATCTTTGTTTCAAAATTTTGAATGATTTCTTCTGCCTGTGTGATATTTCGTTAGTGCAGGACTGGACTTTCTAATTTCTTAGTTATTAATGGTGTGCCAGTGAGAATATTCATGTGTGGACTTTACGAACAAATCATATTATTGTGCCGCTCACTGGTTGGAATTCTCACTTTAATGGATACCTGACTTTGCTATCATAATTTAGATTTCACTGCACTTCCTTATTGGTCTGTAAAAATTCGTACAAATTCCTTATTTTCTGGAACCCTGACTTTGTGAAGAACGGGTTTGTGATTTTTGCCAACTATTGGAATGGAAAGAGATAGCCTTGCTCCCATACCATTATGGCCTGTGTGCTTACAATGTTTTTCCATGCTATAATGTTGTCATTCTTTTTTTCCTTCTTACTCTGTGCGGAACTGAGAATGTATTTAGAAAAGCCTATAAGAAGAATTTTATATGGGATTCCTTGAAGATTAAGGTCCATCAATATAATGTGTTATTAATCATCATGAACTTGCTGGAGAATATAAGATTGTAGGGTGGGATGCTGCATTTGCATTTTAGTTGTAAACATTGGTTAAATAAGTTTCCTTGGTGATATTAGATAGTTAATTGTTGTATTATCATGTTTGTTTTGCACTCTCTGTGTGAATGAATTTCATTAAATTTGGAAAGATTGTTTGTTTGTTACTTTGGCATAGCAGTCCAGCTGGATTTTACCAATCTATTGGCTATTAATTTGTCAGTTTTTGTTTATTTTTTGTTGAGATTTTTCATTTTTCTGCTTTATCTTTAAATGTCAGTCAAATGATTGTACGCCTCTCATAGTTATATTCATTTGAAGCACTTTAAATCTAGGTATCTTTATTTTATTTGTTTGATTTTCTAATTTTTATTTTCTTCTTATGTCTCTGTAGAAAAATTGTTTTGGCGACAAATATTGCAGAGAGTAGTATCACCATTGATGATGTTGTGTATGTCGTAGACTGTGGAAAGGCAAAGGAAACCAGCTATGATGCTCTAAACAAGTTGGCTTGTCTGTTGCCATCATGGATTTCAAAGGCTTCAGCACGACAGGTATTTCTCTGGTACCATGGCATTGACATGGGAGTCTAAGGTTCTCTCCTCATTTTAGCTGTTGTTGCAAAGTCTATCTCTTATTCACTAAAAAGTGTTGTGTGTTTTGATGGTGAGAAATTCCAGAGAAGAGGTCGTGCTGGCCGTGTGCAACCTGGCGTTTGTTATAAATTGTATCCTAGAATAATCCATGATTCAATGCTTGAATATCAGCTGCCTGAAATTCTCCGCATGCCTTTGCAAGAGCTGTGCTTGCATATCAAAAGCTTGCAGCTTGGAACCATTGGGACCTTTTTGGCAAAGGCACTTCAGCCTCCAGATACTCTATCTGTTCAAAATGCAATTGAACTTCTTAAAACAATTGGAGCTTTAGATGATATGGAAGACCTTACTCCACTTGGTATGTAGCACGATATTTGTCTTGTTTTCTATTGTTTATTTGGCATAGTTGATTTACAATATTCCTAACAAATGCCTTGTAGGACGCCATCTCTGCACGCTGCCTGTGGATCCAAATATTGGAAAGATGCTTCTAATGGGAGCCATCTTTCAATGCCTCAATCCCGCTTTAACAATTGCGGCTGCACTTGCACATCGTGATCCATTTGTCCTTCCTATAAATAGGAAAGAGGAAGCTGATGCAGCAAAAAGATCATTTGCCGGTGACTCTTGCAGGTGGGGATGTTGAGCTCAGCGATGCTACAGTTAGGCTTTTGCAGATATTTTTCCCCAAAATGATTCATTTTTCTGGTTTATGGAAAATCTAAATACTTTTTTTTAATAATTCAGTGACCACATAGCACTTCTCAAAGCGTTTGAAGGCTATAAGGATGCGAAACGCAATAGAAGGGAAAGAGATTTTTGTTGGGAAAATTATCTATCTCCGGCCACCTTGCAGATGATGGAGGATATGAGAAACCAGTTTCTGGATCTACTATCACACATAGGCTTTGTGGACAAATCCAAGGGTGCTAATGTAAGCTCTCATATATTGGAGTTCAATTGCAAATTTTTTTTTCTCTCTCCCTCTCATCTCTCCTTTTGGGAGGTGGTTAAGTGACTGTTGTTTTATCAATATGCATGATTAATCTTTGGATTTTTACTTTTACATAGTGGTTAAACTTTTGCCATGGTCTTCTATTCAATCTTCAGAAGTTTGTGTTACATGATTCATATGTATATGAAGTTGATGTTGGAGTACTAGATTCATGTATGTGCATGTGTCATGTAGGCATACAACCAGTACAGCCATGATTTGGAGATGGTATGTGCAATCTTGTGTGCTGGGCTCTACCCAAATGTTGTACAATGCAAAAGAAGAGGAAAGCGTACAGCATTCTACACAAAAGAAGTTGGGAAAGTTGACATCCATCCTGCTTCTGTTAATGCAGGGATTCATACCTTCCCTCTGCCTTACATGGTTTACAGTGAAAAGGTGAAGACAACTGGTATCTTTATCAGAGATTCGACAAACATATCAGACTATGCTTTGCTACTATTTGGTGGCAGTCTCATTCCTGGCAAAACTGGGGAGGGTATTGAAATGCTTGGCGGTTACCTTCATTTCTCTGCATCAAAGAGTGTGTTAGAGTTGATAAAGGTAATTGCTTCTGTCTTTCTAATATCTTCTTTGAGGAAGTTGTGTTAACAACTACAAGTGTTAAAGAATGCATTTATAAATTGGTCATCTTTGAATTGGTCAGAGAAAAATACCTCTATGTGTTAATAAAAGACTTCATCTCATGTTATCATGAGTCATGACTCTTAATAGCTGCGTGATGAACTTCAAACTAATTTTTAGTTCTATTGGATATTTCCTTACATGCTAAGATTTTAATGCAAGGAAATTTTCTAAATCCTAGTTTAGATGACATAAAAATCTTTCCATGGTTGATCATGTTAATGGATTTTGCAGAAATTGCGAGCGGAGCTCGACAAACTTTTGAATAGGAAGATTGAGGAACCAGGGTTTGATCTTTCCGTGGAGGGAAAGGGAGTGGTTTCTGCTGTGGTTGAGTTACTGCAGAGTCAAAATGTACACTATTAATCTTCTGCCTTTTTTTGGGACCAACAACCATAAGATATTAGACATCTTGCTATTCTTATTCCCCTGAACAAATTAATTTAAAGTTTTGAAGATCTGCTTATTATTTCCCTGCAAAACAATTAGTTATACATCAATTTAGAAGTTGGATGAATGTAGTAATAAATGACACATCTAGATATCTCAGGGTTAGCAATGATATATGGAGGAACTTGTTAGATTTTGTTACTCATCAAGAATTTTTTTAGACTGACGTAGAATTCTCTCCCTCTTCTCTTTTTTTATAATAATGCTGTTTTTTTTTTTTTTTTGTGCATGCATTTGTCTTTATCTGTTCTCATCACTCTTTCTCATACATGCACTGTTGCTGTTGAAGTAGGTGTTTTTTTTTTTATCCTCGTGGTAAGATATGTTGTGCTTGTAATTATCAAATTTTACTGAGTGCGATGTTACGGTTCATTATCTATTGTTTTATGAATGATTTTTCTGCAATATAAATGTTGCATTTATACTAATTCATAAACTTGTAACACAATTTTGTTGTAATATCATTTCTCACAAACACCTATTTTATCAGATGCTAATTCTAACTTGATAGATTAGAATCATGCATTGGCTGAGTCATTCGAATCTGGAGACAGCGGCCTTGGAACAAATGCAGGATCATGCAATTCCTGGGGAAGCTTGGGCAGTGTTGCCTCAAAACTGAGAAGTTGAATTACTCGTCCTGCAGATGGCCTCTCCTTGTCGACTGGGTGCGTGCACGATAATCCCACACTTACTAAGCGTTCCAATTCTCTGCTCTCAAAATTCATTTCTAGTCTTGTATCGGCTGCCTGGATAATATTTCCTGCTTTATAAAGTTCCCAAACTGACTTAACCAGTGGCTCCCTGTGCGCTCGCCTCCCACATGCAATTTCTAAACATACAATTCCAAAACTAAACAAGTCCGATTCCTTAGTGGCGTAGCCATCTCTTAGATATTCAGGGGCCAAGTAACCGACTGTCCCCACCACTTTTGTTGCTTCATTTTGTGTGTAAGAATTTATAAGCTTTGCTACCCCAAAGTCACCAAGCTTGGTACTGAAATCTGTGTTCAGTAATACATTTGCTGCTTTGATATCTCTATGCAGAACATGTGGCTCCGCTTCTTCATGGAGATATCGTAGGGCTGAAGCCAAGCCTAATGCTATTTTGTATCTTATACTCCATGGCAGAGGTCTTCGATTACCAAATAGATGATGATCGAGGCTGCCATTTTGCATATACTCATACACAAGCAAAAGCTCATCTTTTTCATGACACCACCCCATGAGTTGCACCAGGTTTCGGTGTTTTAATCGACTGATAATCTTTACTTCATTGACAAAAAGTGACTCGTACAGTTCAGTTTCAGCCAGTATTCTTTTTACAGCAACCAGGCAGCCTAACCTGCTCATGTTTCCCCAGTAGACTTCTCCGGAACCACCTTGACCCAACCGCTTGGCAATTGAGAAATTATCAGTAGCTGTGACTAGTTCTTGGTAACATAATCTCTTTGAAAAGGCGTCTTTTTCAAGATCTTCGGTTAAAGATATTCTTGATTCAATTTTCTCTGGGTTTCGCTTGCTTTTGCCGATTACAATTATCCAACCAATGACAATTCCAACTGTCAAGAAGCAGAAGCAAGCTGAAGTAATGAGAATCCACAGTTTTCCCCCTGTTTTCTCTATATCTTCCAGAAATGAGGAAAATTCCCATGAATTGATGGTGTGTCGCTCGATATGCCCACCTGTTGATGCTGAAAACCCCATTATGACTTTTTCGGGGACAGCTTTCGTAAGATCAATCTTGTAAGAAATAGAAGAGTTAGCATCATAAGTTGGTTCTTCAGCATATGACCAGAAGACACTAAGTTTCTTAGTAGTGGCGCTGTATGTAACCAAAACATTGGTTTTGTTCCCAATGTGTGAGAGATTATCCCATTCAGTGAAGTTTGATGAAGATATTGAGTTGTTATTGATGCCAACATGTGTCACACTCGGATCCCACTGGTTTACATAGGAATCAAATTCAACCGTGACTAGTGTTTTTTGTGGGTAACTTCTTGTTCCATTGTTGCTAAATAATCCGAAACATCCCCCAGCAGAGTTGGGGGGAATTGGATAATTAACAGAAGCAAGGAAGAAGGCAAGTCCACTGCCAGGACGGTGAGGAGGAACCCTGTAGATGGTGAAGGAGAAGCGGGTTGTGAAGTTTGTGAGTAAGCCTTTTGAAGATTCCCATATAGGCACAGGGTATGCGTAATAGGCACGACCAACACGTTGCTGACGATCTACTTCATTGAGTTCAATGGCTCCGTTTATAGGTTTTGCATCGCCTTCATACACAATGTTGCTTTCTCCAGGTTCAAAGCTAGTGAAACTGAAGGAAATAGTATTTGCAGATGGAGCCTGCGAAAGGAATAGAATGAACATGAGGTGTAGAAAGTGAGAGTGGCATCTCGATAATGACATACTGACAAAGTTTTCTTGAAAAGAAGTAACGCAAGGAAGAAGTTATAGAAGGTTTGGAAAGCAAAATGAAGAGAATTTAATCAGGAAAGGATGAAGGATAAATAGCCTGATAATTTTAGCAGTAAAAATATAACAGTTACCAAAGAGTAAAGTAAATTGGCCACATCAGTGATGGTTAAAAGTATTGGACAAGCATAGAAAAATGGCTTGTAGCTGAGATTGGTGACTTTTACAAGAGGAAAGACAAGCAATATGCCAAAAAATAGATGGAAATAGTGCCATAAAAGCATATTTTTTTATGATGTTTCCAAAGATTCATCAATATCAAGTTGGTTCATTGGGAGTGCTCTGTTGGAATATATGCAGGCACAACTTTGTTCTAAGTTCTAAGCATGCATAAATAAAACACATAGACCAATGAGGCTGTACTTTGGTGGCAACACTTATCCTTTTATCTCTGTCTCTCCAAAGCTTTATCTTCCCACTTGCAATTTGCAAAGGGAATAATATTTACCTATATAAATAAATTATACAAACTTATATATATATATATATATGATTTTAAAATTAAAAAAATAAATAATCATTCATTTTTTCTTGTGCAAATGGATATGTACAATTTAGTTTTATTCTTATGATGAATAATAGTAAGGCTGGCTACTTATTTATCGGCTCCTCTTGACATTTAATGGCAGTGGCCGCAATCCATTCTTGGCTTCTTGCGTGGGAGAAGCTTCGATAAATGGTGCTTCAAGCTGGAAAAACTAAGCTACTTGTGATGAGAAAGACCGCCTATTGTCAACTGGACTCTCTGCCTATCTGGCCATTTAGAACAACTTTTAGTCGGGTTCCTAGATCTTTTGTTTTTTTTTTTTTTTAACTTGGGAAATATATTAGGCACTGCAATTTTTATTAAATAGATTTTTATATTAAAAAAATTATATTAAATGATTCTATAAAAGGTAAAAATTAAAAATTAACCGATTTTATTTTCCATTGAGTGAATGTCAGTTATCGACGATTTACAAATATTCCTCATAAAAAATTATCTTAGCATCCAATTACGAAAACCTTTCTCTCTAATACAAATCCTACTAAAAGGACTCTTTCCATTTTTAAATATTATGAATAGATTTCTTTTGCTTAAATATAGCAAAACTAATCACAATTTTTCCATGTTTTTCGTATGTAAGGTATGTGTTAAATGTTAAATAACCGATAATATTATACAAAATATATTATCTTCAATAGATAATTTAAATGACAAAATAAAAGGTTTTATGAATTAAAGAATATGAGTTAAAATCTCTTCGGATCTCTAAATTTATTTTATTTGATGTGATTAGTTTAATTTTAAAAATGATTATTCGATTTGAGTGAGATTTTTTGTTAGAAAGAGAGAGAGAGAGAGAGAAACATGCATTTTGATGCTGACTTCATTGATTTCAGGCTTAGTTTACAATTTACCAACTATATTGGGTGTGAACTGCAAACTTCTTTCAAGAAGTTGTGCAAGTGAGTAATTAATGTTAATTTCAAGCATATGTCTTTTTTTTTTAATTCATAAAAAGTTGTCTAAATTGACATTTGTTAAATTAATTTCTTTAGTTAAATTTTCTTTTTGCAAGTTTACCTCTTTAATTTGTTTTCCTTATTTGTTAAACTCAGACCTCACTCTTGTTTGGGCCCTCGGGGGCACTAAGCTCACGGTTGTTCAACTGGGATCGTATGTCCAACAGTTACTCTCAAGGTTGGATTCGAGCTGATTTATATATAATAGAGTTTGAACTCATCGAGCTCTATGCAGCTAAGTTTGAATTTGACTTGAATTCAATTCGATTCATTTTAAGTTTGAGTTTGAGTTTTTAATTAACTCGTTATTAAAACAGCGTCATTTTGTATCAAAATTTTTAATTCACAAATTTGACAAACAGCTTGAGCTCGAGCCAACAATTTCAAGTTCGAGCTTATTAGAGTTTACATAAGACTGACTTGTTTTGAGTTTGTTCGAATTAAACTTGAGTTTAAACTCGAATAAACTCGATTTAAATCAACCATAGTTACTCTAATTCCAATGATCTTTCAATCCTCACAAATAATAGAAAAGATTTCTTTACTCTTTGGGTTTTAATTTCCTTAAGACAAGGGTAACATTTTTGGGCTAATACCTAATCGAGTGTTATGATATTATCTATTTTAGATATACACTTTATTTCACTGAAGAAGTATTGTTCACTTTGAACATACAATCTATTATGATTTGGTTCGATAACCCAGCTCATAGACACACAGTCTATTATGGTCTGATCCAATAACTTGGTTTATGGTCCATCATAAGTTCACTTCTAGGTTTTATGAGCTGAAAAAGGTTATGGTAGCTCAAATACATTTTTTTTGATGAGACTCAATATTTTTATTGAGGTTTAACTCATTATTATTTTAGTTAATTATTAAAATATTATCTATTTTAGATACATAATTTATTATAATTTTATTTTTAAATTTTATAATTTAAAATATTTTGAGTATTTAAAAAACCCACAGATTATTTAATTAGTATAATTAAAATCTTAGGGATTATCCACTGTGTTATTGTTTAATTTTAATGATAAAATATTAATTAATTAGCTATCGCCGTAAACAACCATCACTCCTTACTCGCAGCTAAAATATAAATTGTTAACCTTGTATGAATTCTGAATCTTGCTACAGCAGAACTTTGAAATTGAAATTCATTCTAAGATGCAAATGGATGTGAAGTTCCAAACCCTAGCATCGCAACAGCCGCAGGAATCACTGACGCTGACGAGCCCTAACACAAACAACTATCCGCCTCCTCAGTCATCCGCGGCGGAGGCGCCTCCAAAGCAGGTGGCGCTGGCGATGGAGAGACTTACACAAGCAGCTCGTCACATAGCGGACGTTCGGCTCGGCGCCGACCGCCTTCTGGAGGCTCTATTCTTGGCCGCGCAGCCTCACCAGAGCAACAAACAAGACAATTTGTTCAGCCAAGAAGATGCCGCAATGCGTCAGCATCTCCAAGACCTCCGATCCATTGGTATGAATTGAAATCTTAGGATTATCCACTGTGTTATTGGACTGGAAGCATCTGACTGAACTTGTTAGTAACGTTTGTAGATGTAGTTTTAACATTTAGCTTCAAATTAGTGACTGATATAGTGAATTGGCATAATTGGTAACAATTGTAAGGAAGGCAACTAGAAGAATCTGGAGTTTTGAATGAGCATCTTCGTTCACGGAGTAATTCTTGGGGTTTGCATATGCCATTGGTGTGTCCCGATGGTGCGGTGGTTGCCTATGCTTGGAAACGCCAGCTCGCTGGTCAGGCTGGTGCCTCCGCTGTTGACAGAACAAGGTATTTTTTCAAGTTTGTAGTTATAACAACACTTTTTCAATTTTGTGATTAATATATTCTTGTGAGAGTTCTTTTGAATTTGCATATTAGTATTAGCTTGAGATGCTTAATTGGAAATCTGGATTTCGTATATTTAGGGACACATTAAGTTTGTCAAAACAAATATAATGTTATGTACTTGTTTATGCCCTTATCAACTGTGGAAGGACAAAAAAATCAACTTGTAACCTTTTTTATTGAAGATGACAAAATGTAAGATGGATAGCTAGGAGTTGGCATCAATGGAGTTTTAATATGAGATGAAATGTTGAAAAGTCAATTGACACAACTAGGTCGGTTTGCATGGGCCTTATATCAAATATGGATTGACATACTGTAGTTTAGTTAATTGTTTTCTCAGCTTAAATATTATCACCTATGTTCTTGGGCCACTGCTGCAGTTTTTAAGAGGATTTATGTGAATATAAAAAATATTGTCCATATTGTAGTTTTAGTTATTGATTAAAGTGTCAAGTTTATCATGCCAATATTGCATGATATGCATAGGGATTTTAGTCTTTCGTGGCTGAGGTGATGTATCATGAAATTGGGGTTTATTAGTTCAATTTGAAGGAGGTTTTGGAAGAGAAGGTCAATGGGAAAGTGAAGTCTAAGAGAGGGTGGAGCAGATAAATTAAACCCAATTTTGGAGGAAGAGAGAGCTAGTACAAAGGAGACCAAATGGATAATTCCTACCAAATTTCATCATATCTTGAGCATTTATATAGGTCTATTGAATAATTATAAATCCATGTAAAGAATTTTAGCCTATATCTATTGTTCTAAGCCTAAAACTATGTAATGATACTCTAAATACATTGATAAAAGTAGGCCAAACCTATTAATTATTTTTTACGTGAATTTGTCATGCAAACTATTTAAAAACAAAAGTGAATTGCAAAATGTTAGGATTGGGACACTTGTCCTCAATCCATTGGGTAGTTTTATTATAAATAGAGTGTTTAGGTTTCAGGGGGGGTGGGGTAATTTCTGTTTTAATTGAATGAGGGCTGGGTTCCTATCAAAATGTTTCCATGCATAAAAATCCAATGAAGAAAATGAATTTTTTACAAATCCTTCACTTTCCTTCTTTTTCTTCTTCTTCTCCATTTACAATTTCGTGTCTTTTGGCTGGAAAGAAAATTCAATGCTCTGTCAATAAACCTGTTTTACCAAGAGTTTATTGTGCTGTTATAATTACTAGTTGATCTGATATATGTCATGAAAAAAGATTTATTGATGGCTGGTTATCTTTGGGTAATTGTATTGAACTTCAAGATGTCCTTTGGAATTCATCATCTTGTGTCTAATGTTTGCAGGTTAGCTCTCAAGGCCTTCACAGATCAGAAAAAGCGATTTTTTCCTCACCTTAATGACAAGCCAGATGATCATAGTAGTGAACCAGCATCCAAAAAACAGTGTGGTTCCCAAGTACTACCTGCCGAAGAGCTTAATGACTGCAAAACATTATCAGATGTTCTAATGAGTCTGGACAAAGAAGTGCCAAATTTGAAAATTTTCACCTATGAACGACTAGATTGGTTAAAAAGAGCTTCTTCATTGCCAAGTTCAGCAAATGAGAGTCCCATTGAATTATTGAAAGAGCATAATTTTCATAGTTCAAATAAGTTAAGACCAGGATTGCAGAATACTATTGCTGCAGACAAGGTTGCTGTAATTGAGTTGTTGTTTCCTTCTGTTTTCAGAGCTATAGTTTCGTTGCATCCAGTTGGTTCTACTGAGCCAGATGCAGTCGCTTTCTTTTCTCCAGATGAGGTAATTTTTCAAACTGGATGCATGTTCTTTTGATTTCTCTTTAAGCTTTTTCTAATATGATATTCACTGTCTGTTTTGTTGCTCATACCTAGATCTATGGTGTGCATGATCATGGTGATGGCAGCATATAACATATAAGCATTAGGGGCTCTTTTGTCTTCCATTAAGCATTTAAATTTAATCTGAAATATTGTTGAAGTTAATAAAGCTCTTGTGGAGCCCAAAGATGAATCTTTATCAGTATACCTGCTAAAGCTTTATTTCTAGAAGAGTAAGAACTTGTTCACTAGTTGTAACTTTTCTTATTATTAACATTAGGGCTTAGTAAACTTTTAATTGTGGTTTTAAGTCGAGAATAGTGTTACGAGGATGTTTTTAGCTTTTATGATAGAATGAGAATGCCTTTAACACAAACCTAGATATCCTGCAATCTTAATTTTGATTTCATAATTCATATATTAATTGGTTAGTTCTTGTACACTTAGTACTATTGTCATTGATAAAGTCCATAGACGCGCAACAATAGAGTTACATTCTATACATGCCAAATGCACACACAACCACAGACAGTTATATATATATATATATATGCTCGACCCCACAAGATTAAATTACTTCCCTCACCTCTCCTTACATTTCAAACATCCTACCAGACCTTCCCTCTCCATTGTTTGCTTACAGATTATATTTCCTGACTTGAGTAGTTAAATAAAAAGGGCTGTTATTGTTCACCTCCCTTGAGGTTTACAATAGAGTCAGAGACATCCCCAAATGAATGAAAAATTATCCTTCAAATACATCAGATTTTACAAATCCTCTCAAGTATCTCCTCCTCTCTGTAAAGTAACGATAAAAGTAATCCTATATACATATGGTTTTCTTATAGGCAATTTGTCTTTGGGGACAATATGCAGATACCAGAAATCATTTCTAGGCTACGGATTCATGAAGGTAAAATGTATGTTTGAGTGCACATGGGCTGACATTTGTCAGTTCCCATTTGAAAAGAAGTAATACTTGGTAGTGAAATGCTTTTGGCATGTTGAATATAGAAAACCTTTAATGGTGCAATTACATTGATGAATTTGTGAATTTCTCACTAGGATGCTGTATGAATAGAATGAAGCCTTCCATCTCCAAAATTCAGTGGAAACACCACTTTTAAATAGGCTTTTGATTATGGTAACATTGATGTTTCTGTTCCAATTTATAGGAACTATATTCTCTTAGGCAATCCTGAAAAAGTGCCATCCCTTACAAAGCAATATTGTCATGAGAACTGTCATGTGCAATGGCACTCAACCCAGTTATATATTTTCTAAACCTGCATTTCCAAGCCTCTTAGATATAATTTTCAACAATATGCACCCACATTCTGATCTTCGGAAAATAATGCATGGCATGGTGATAGTGTAATCAAATTGCTCTTTTAAGTAGTTCATAAACTGAGAGTAGGGTTGTAATGAGGTCTAGAAGCCAGGCAATCTCTTCAAATAAGTTGATGCCAAACTCATAACAGAACTTGACATTAAGGTCTCATGTAAACCAATTTGAAATTTATCGGGGTCTAGTAAAACAGAATTATTCTTGAACAAAGGAAGTGGTGCTTTTTATCAAGAATCACACTTCCACTCCGAAGCCAGTTCCCGGTTTCAAATTATTTACAGCTTGTTAAATATGTAATTAAGCTAAATCCATTGCTGGTTAAAATTTCACCTTTAGAGTGGATTTTACTTACCACCTTAGAATGTACTTACCTTTACTTTTTTCAACAGGGAGGCAACTACATACACGCTAGGGGTTCTTCAGTTTATCAGACATTTAGACGCATCACGGTAATAGCCCTTATAATTAAACAAGTTTCTCCACTCCCCTTCAGGTTAGGTGGTTGATGTGTTGAAGTATTTAGCCAAAGCCGAAACTATCTATTCATACATCTATATTTTTCCTTTTTGCAGGAGCATGCTATTATGGCGCTACAATATTTTCTTGGGACCAGGACTGAAACATCTCTTTATTATCTTTTGGTAGGATCCAAACACTTACATGTATTTCTTTCTGTTATATAGCTGAGCATCAGTCTCAGCAATGTTGCCACGCATATTTAAGTTCTTATCGCTTTTGTTCTTGTAGCACTGGATCTGCACGTATCAAACTCTATTTTCTAAGGCTTGCAGGTGAAATGCTTGCCCTTTTAGATTCATAATTTCTTTTGTTCCACTGGGGTGATGAATTTATGAGAAATTGTTGGTGCAGTAAGTGTGGACGGCTACTGACAATGGACAAGCAGTTGGCTCTATTACTACCTCCCGTTAATCGCCCTTATAGGCATTTCTTTCCTTTGGTAACTACATCAACACAACATGTTTCATCCACAACAAAGAACCAGAACGTGGATGTCTCCACTGCCTATCATGTTGGTTGCTATTCAGAGGATGCTTAGTTATATCAATTATCTCGGTCAGGTAACAAAAATACAGACATCAAAAAGTAACTATATCACAATCCCTAACTGACTTTTTTTATTTTTTTTTATTTTTTTTGTGGTTTTACTTGTTTCAGTGGACAGGGTAGAAATTGTCAGCTAATGTAAAATGTATCAGAAAAATGTTAATGTAAGTTTCACTCAATTTAATCTTGGTGTTTATGATAATTTTCAGGATGTTGATAGTTTTAGAAACTTTGAAATGATTCGCTTATCGTTACTGCCTCTCTTAGTTTCTTAAATCTTGTAAGGACTTTAAGATACATTTCCAATTTTAGTTTTGTGGCGGGGATCTGTTCTTTTTTTTTTTTTTTTGAATACTATTAATTACTTATTTTGTTTGGTATAAGTTCATATCGGTAGACTATTAGACTTGTGCTATTCTTCCCTGATTTTCTCCTTTTATTATATTTCTCAATTTATCTCATGCACATGGAGAAATTTTATTAGCGTTAACTGGGGAGACTGTATATGATAATTGACATTAATTCATAATCGATGTAATGGCTGTCACTATAACTTTCTATCAATTTTCTAGAGTTCCCTCTTTCTCCTAATTTCATTTACGCCGTAGAATTCAATACCTAAGTCAAAAATTAAGTAAATGAGTGAAAGGATTGTACAATATTCAAAAGTTATTTTGGAGTTGATAACTGGAGATGGATAACAAGTAGTATTATGTGTATAATTTTATATACAAATAATGATGTGTCATTATGTGATTGGATAGTTGAAAACTAAAAATAAAATAATATTTTATTACATGATGACGTATAATTGTTTATATACAGTTTTATTAGATAGATAATATAGGTATATCTCTATATTTAATGAAAAGGCAAAGCTTCAACTTATCCAGTATTGATGAGTCAGTGTTGATGTCTTCACTTATTAAAACGGCGACAAAGTTAAATGCAAAAAATGTTATTTCATATGCCTTGGCTTTTCGTCTTTGATTAAACTATCAGTAACTATTTTCAAACATTTATTGATGCCTGTCACTAGGATGGGTGGGTTAAAATATGGATAACATGTCATTGTTTTATTTAGGAAGTCTAACTACGTAAAAAAAATGTGAGGTAATTGAATTGTTCCACGGAAATGTGTCATATTGATGGATTAATGTTATCGAAGGGCGGTTGGACCATCACAACCATCTCTACAATCCACAACCTTCATCGTGAAAGGAAAAAAGAAATTGTTAGATTCTACAATCTGGTCATATCGTGGCCCAGCTGGCACTACTTAGATTATGATTGGTTGTATCGTAAAACAAAAAGGAGAAGTAGAAGAAAGAGAAGAGAAATAGGTGATCAAGGAGAAAGAATGAATGAATGATAATAACTAGAAGAAAGAAAAGGAAGCAGGGGAATAACGTGGAGAGAGAGTATAATTGAGATAATAGTATTTTATTTTCCAAGCCTATGTTAAACCATTTTTTTGTTAACAATATTAGATTTTGGGTAAAAAAATATAATTTATATATTTGCGGGGAAAAAATGTGTTTTTATATATATATATTGTCAATAAAATTATATATATATATTTTTTATATAATTTAGATATACAAATTATTTATCATTATATGGTTATATAATTTTGAATTCAATAAAACTATGTATATTTATTTTGAGTATATAAATATGTATATATTTGATATAATTATTAAGTAATTAGAAATTTTTGAATTAAAAATAAATAATATTTAATTATATGATAATACGTTGTATATATATTCAATAATGAATATACATAATATTATTTTTTAAATTAAAAATAAAATAATAATAAATACACCTAATATTATTCATATATTATAGTATTTTCTGTTTTTTTAATTATTAAAAACATCAATTACTATATTTCGTGTAGGTGAAACTTTATCCAAACTACTTCAACCGTGATATAACTGCGGGATAACAGTTATCACGATTGTCCTTATAAATAGGAATGGCATTTTAGTCATTTAAAAAAAGAAAAAGATACTCCCAGTCACACCATAGCAAGAAAGAAAGTGCCAAGATTGGCTGCCCTTTGCCCAATGCAACTCTCGAGAACTGGGCGGTGAGTGGTGAGGTGACGGGATGAAATGGTCCCGCTTGCTTGGTTGGAATTTAGCTTGTGGAAGAAGAGAACACGTTAGTAGGTTAGGCTCCACCCCTGAAAATGAGTCTCGTTTCTTGGTAAAACAAAACGTGGAACCTTGACAAAAACAAGCTCTTAAAACTTTTGAAGGTGAAATACACTAGTGCTGCTAAAAGCAGCTGGAAAATTAGGTGAAATGTTAGTACAAGTTCATATGACTTTCAATCAAAAGTTTGGCAAAATTTAAGTTTCCGTAAAGAAGAATAAAATAGGAAAAAAAATATAAAGAGAATGAAAGAAAGAAAAGGAAATAGTCCAGATTTGATGTAACAAGGATATGAAACACCAGCTAGACTATTATGACGTTTTGGCTGTTTGTCTAATTTAGGTATAGGTGTTTTGGCAAACAACGTTGATGTAAAGTTACAGAATAATAATTATAAATTAACCATTCTTTGTCCTGGGGTGGGATTCTAAGCAAAAAATTGTTCAAATCTATTTCAAAAATATTTCAAAATTAAACTTTTGGCATACCTTGTACAAAGATTGGGAAGCTGGTTACTAAACTTTGAGAAAGTTCATGAAGAGGCAGTGTAAGAAATAGGAATGAATTCATAAATAATAAACAGTTCTCATTCATCTGGGCTCCCTATCTACATCACCATTGCATGTAAAATCTCACAACTGAAGGTTTAAAATCCCTCTTTAGCATCTAAAGTCTCCATTGTATCTAGAATAACAACAACAACAACAAATTGACTTTGAATTCTCAAAGATGTAGAACAGAGCGAGCTATTTACAACTACTGAAGGAAGATTGTGTCCAAGAAAGCCATAGAAATACTGTTTTTTATCTACCATCTGCAGAAGTGAAAGATTCTGCAAAACCAGTTGGTCTTGCAGGGATACTACCTTTGCTGTCTTCTAGGTCCATATAGCTTAAGTCCTTCCCTTCAGCTTCCTGCCAATCCTTTACCATTTGGTTCAGAGGGAGGCTGTAATCAATGCCACAATAATCCTCAGGATCATCGTCCAACGGTTTCCATTTTTCCACAAGTGGCGCTAGCACATTCACAGCATACCCCATATCTGGCCGCTGACTGGGCTCTCTTAAGGTGCAGTGCCCAGCAAGTTCGGCGATGGTGCAGATGCTCTCAAATGTTTCATCTTTCACATCTAAGGCCGGATCAATGGCTGCCCTCAGCTTCTCCTTGTCTGATTTTATGTTCCAGAACCAGGCTGCTAAGTACTGGGTTTCCTCTGACCTGCCCTCATCTAGAGCCATTAATCCCGTCAAGAGCTCCATTAACACAACCCCAAAACTGAAAACGTCTGCTTTTGTTGTGATCTTTCCCATCACTGAATCAATTAGAACATGGATGTTAGTTAACAAAATTACAGCTAGCTATATTCAATACCAGTTTAAATAGTTGAAAAGGACTTTAAACAAAATGCTTACCAGCATATTCTGGTGCCAAGTATCCGAAAGTCCCAGCAAGCCTTGTGGCAACGGATTTTTCACCATCAGGAGCAAGTTTCACCAACCCAAAGTCCGATACTTTTGCTCTGAAATCATCACCAAGTAAGATATTTGAAGATTTAAGGTCTCTATGAATGAAACTCTGGTGAGCTAGAGTATGAAGATACTCCATTCCTCTGGCAACATCCAAGGCGATATTTAGCCTCCTTTTCCAAGAGAGAGGCTCCAATTTTAAGCTCTTCCAGTGGAAAAGATGTTTACTTAGAGCCCCTTGAGGCATGTACTCATAGACAAGAATTCTTTCATAGCCTTCAACAGAATATCCCAACAAAGATACCAAATGTCGATGCCGGACCTTTGAAAGAACAGCTATCTCAGCCTGGAACTCATCCAAGGCTTTGCTGCTAATGACACCGGCTTCCATTCTTTTCACAGCTATTTTAGTTCCATCATCTAATTCTCCCTTGTAAACTACACCAAAACCTCCACGGCCAAGCTCATTCTCTGAGGCAAAATTCTTTGTCACATTTCGAAGAACTTGAACTGATATTACCAGATTTCCAGTTTCAATAACATGAGAGTCACCAATCCCACTGCTGTTTATGCTTGCAGAACGACTCCCAGTTACAGTTAAAGTGCTTCCATTAGCAACAACAACCTTAACAATACTATCCGAATCAGATGGATCTCTTGGGTGAATTACAAGAGAACTTGGAGCCTGCAATGTGTCATTTCTATTCTTACGGCAATAGATATATAAAGGAACTGCCAGAAGAAGAACCACTGCAACACTTGCAGCCGGGGCTACAATTGCTACCACAACAACTCTTTTGGAGCCCTTTGGTTTGGTTGGTTCAACAGAAGTGTTAGCTGCACCAGATCTTGAGCCTTTGGTTGGAGCAGATGGGTCGTCGGATGAACCCGGACTCGTGGATGGACTTCCTCCAGGAACTGTCCCAGACTGATTTCTATTCAATAAAGGATTTCCTTCAATGATCAGGTGCACAGAGTCACTGAATTTAGGTTGTGGAGGAGAAATGTTGTTTCCACTGAGATTCAACAATTTCAAAGATTTCAAACTAGTCCAATTTGTTGGAATTGGACCTGTTAGATTATTATACTGAAGGCTAATCTGAGTAAGGGAATCTAGCCTTGCAACTGAAGGACTCAGGGTGCCACTAAGATTACAACTAGGCAAATTCAAATGATCAACTTTGTTATTGTGATCACAAGCCAATCCAAACCATGAGCAAGGATTATTGCCAGACCATGAAGCAACAAGCTTTTGAGGGTAGTTCAACCCATCAAGGAACTCAATCAGAGCCATAACTTCTGGGACGCAGGGTCCTGGAGTTGGTAGACAGAATGAATTTGAACTAAAAGAAGACTTGTTTGCTCTAAACTCAGGGATTGGACCCATTAACATGTTATTGTTCAAATCTAAGTTGTCTAATGGCATACTTGCTAAGCTTGCAGGAATTAGGCCAACAAGTTTGTTAGAATTTAAATTGAGATCTTTCAAGGCAGTTAAATTACCAATATTCTCTGGAATTGTTCCTGTGAACTGGTTCCCATGAAGCCAAAGAGTCTGAAGTGAAACAATATTGGCCACCACATCAATTGGACCACTGAACCCACCACCTTGCTGATCATTTAACCAAAGATTCACCAGGTTTAAGTCTTTAAAGCTCTCTGGAATTCCACCTGACAAATTATTGCCTGAAAGTTTCAAGTTTCTTAAAGAAGAAAACTCCTCAAGAAAAGCAGGTAATGGACCAACCAAATTACAGTTCATACAAGAAAGATTGGTCAATTGTACTGAATCTTTCAATCCCTCAGGAAAAGACCACCCTGTAGAAGCATTAAAATTATTATTATCCAATGCTAAGACCTCCAAACTCACAAGACCATCAAAGAAATCTCCAGGAATGAAATCAAATCCATTGTTATCCAAATATGCAAACTTTAGACTTGACAAGCCACTAAAACTTGGCAACTTGCCACTGAACTGATTTTTTTGCAGGCCAAGATTTTCCAGGTTGGAGAGCTGGTTCAAGTTCTGAGGCAGAGGCCCTTTCAACCCAACACTCTGAACTTGAATCTGAGTTACCCTTGAATTTGAACAATACACATGTTTCCAACTTGGAGGGCCACAAGGGTCACCATTTTCAGGCCACTGCAAGAGCTCTGGATTCTCCAAATTCTTCCTGAACTGGTCCAGAATATCAACATCTCCAGAGTCAGTGACACTTAAAACAAGTGTCAAAACCGAGAAAACCAATGACAAAAAAAGCTGAATTCTCATTCTAGATCTGTGGTCTTCTTCTTCTTGTTGCTGCAAACTGGTTGTAAAAAGAAGAACACAACCATTTGAAACAAACTACTCAAAACTAAAACTAGTAACAATAGAGCTTCATTTCACCTCCAATGGCTACTCCACAAAATACCCACCTCAAATCTTGCATGCAAAATTGTAACTTGAGCACACAACACAGAATTTCTGGATCACATGAACACTGTGGAGACATTAGAGAGTGAGAAAAGTTAAAACCAAGTGAGAGAAGTTAAAACCAAAAACTAAGAAAAAGTGCTCTCTTCTCCTTCATGGTGTGTCAAAGAGACAACCTGAAATATTAAACAAAGATTAAAACCTTAAGCTTCAGGACCATTAAAGACGGAGCTTTGATGACAAATTTTCAACACGGAGAAAAAAAATTATGAAGAATTTCTAAGTTCACATTTTAATTATTTATTTCTTACCCACATGTAACATAGACCACAATTTTTCTTCCTTCACTCCAGTCAGATCCCTTTCTTTTGGATTCTCTTACATCATTAACTATAAAGGGTATTATTGTCTTTTAAGTTTGGTTGGATTTATGGGTCTCTTTTTTGACTGATTTGTCCATGCCACGGATGCTTTTTGGTTTTGTTTGATTGAGAAATAATTTAACAATAAATTGAAGCATAATTTACTAGGAAAAACAATCTTTTGACTTCAAATTCAAATTGAAACTAGATCTCCTAAGTATTATAATATTGAGATCAATAAAATTATATGTATAAATAATATATTATTATAAAATTAAATATTATTTTATTTTTAATTATTTAATTATATTATGATATATCATTATTTATATATAAAATTATGTATAAAAACTATATACATAACACTACTCTATTGAAAAATATGAAAAAATAGTTATAAATATGATTGTAAATTCCATAAATACTAAAGAGGCAATAATTTATTATAATAATAAAATTATATATACACATTTTTTATATATAATTTATATATAAATAATATATTATTATTTAATTAAATAATTTTAAATTAAAAAATAATATAAATAATATATAATTTATATACTTAAAATATATATATATATAATAATAATGTACCCATAATATTGTTTTTTATTATAATTACTCACCATATTAATGATAAAGTTGTGTTATCTGGGTAATGACTATGGATGGGAAATATTTAAAATTAATTAAATACCATATTAAGAATAGTAAGGTTGGAGATAAAGGGTAAATTTGTAAATGTAAGGAAACAAAATCAGTGAAACTACCTACGAGTTTTGCAATAATTACGGGTGGATGGGAGCATGACCAGCGCACTACTGGTCCCAAATCTCCACGTATTCGTCAAATGAAATTACGAATATAACCTCAGGCAAAAGAAATGTATGACACGTGGCAAGGCAAGGTTAAGCCAAATCAAGATATAGTCTAGAAATTTCGATAGGGGAAGATATCCATACTTTACGTAGATTTTTTTTTTTTTTAATCATAATCTCTAGCCTCATGCAAACTTTACTCGCACATTCTATTTTTCATCCATTAATTCATTAAAAATTATTTTAAAATCACAATATTCATATAATAATATCACCATTTTGATTATGTTATTTTTTATACTTTTCGATAATTGGGTTCGAAATTTTAATATTTTTAAGGTAAGCGTAATATGCTCTTAATATATATAATTTTATTTTTATTTTTCATTAATTTTTTATTATTATTGCAAATTTAAGCGAAAAGTATAATACCATTTATATATATATAATTTATTAAGTTTTGCTAGAAAATTATTTGAAATTTTAAGAAATTGCAAATATGAACGATGATAGAAGTAAATACGTCTATTTTTTTTGTTTTTACCCTATTTTTTGTCAATTTTTATTATGGATATGAGTTATAAATATAATTTTTAATTTGCTCAGTCGTTGTCAGACCCTCTTTATATATAGGGACAAATTTAATAAATTTTATTTTCTTATCTATAACCTTTAGTTTGATTGATTTAACTAGTTGTCGAATTATACTTTACGGTTAAATTATTCATTACAAACTATCTTAAACATGTCATGATTAATTATTTAATCCAATAATTTTAATAGTATGAATTAAATAAACTATACTAAATAGACACTCGGTATTTTTTGAATTTGATATTAATGAATTAAGCTTATCATACCCTAGTAAGTGTCTACTTCTAGAATTAAATTTCCAAACCTTGATTATGAAAACATTTTGAGGGTACAATCGAAATGTTTTTTTTTTTTTTCAAATAAGATTATGTGCACTAAAAAAGAGTTTTAATTTGCATATTAACGATGGCGTGTCATTATGTAATTGAATATTATTTTATCTTTAATTTAAAATCATTTAATCACATAATGATGTATTATTGTTAGTATATAAATTAATACATATTATTAGCGCACATAACTTTTTTTAAACCGATGCATCTTTTTAATTTTCTTTTTCTAGGAAAATGCATGGGAGCTCCTTATCTTCAACTAAAGATGCCCTTCACTTTTGTTCTCTAAATAATTGCATAAATCTTTTCACAAGAATGACAAGTAGCAACAAATGTGCATATGTTTTTTAGAGGGAAATTATCAATGAACCCCTCTACACTTTAGGTTAACAATCAACGATCCTCCAATTAGTAGTGTATCATATTAATTTCAGCTATTGATATTGGGAAATTCTTATTTTTAGAGATGAATAATTCTATTTAGTATCGACATATTATTTATTATATTATCATCATATTAAGGAAGTATTACGTGCATCTTGTTATGATACCATTGACTAATGAGAATATGTTTCATTAGCATAAGTAAAATTATATATATCTATTTTGAGTACATAGAATAAATATACAGATTATGTATCATCATGTAATGAGATGATTTTAAATTAAAGATAAAGTAATACTCAATCACATGATAACATATATAAGTGTGTACCCATTTATGTGATATTATTCGTAAAATACAGTACTAATCATTGGCTAGTTGTATTGCAATAAAATGCATATGTAAAATGCTTATAAGACTTTCTTCATTTTATCTACATGTTAACATTATATAGTACAAATTATCATATGAGATGGAATTTCGGAATATCTTTTGAAATTTGTAGCATGATTCTTAAAGTTAGCGTTTATCCAATTGTCCTCAAAAAATATGGGTATGGGTATGATCAACATTTTAAAAGCAAGAAGAATATCATTGATAATATTCGAACTTTAGAGGATCTAGTTGATAGTTTCCATTACTTAAATAATTCTAAGAATCCTTCACAAGGCACAGGCAAACTAGACCAACTTGCAAGAAAAAAGAACACAAAATGTTTTGGATCATATAGAAATATAGCATATGATTATTTGTATGAATTGGACCCACTTGGCCAAATCACAAGGCTTGCAAAAACATACCAACAACAAATACGGGCAAGTGTCTGTATTCTCACGCTATCTTTCTCTTTCTCCTCTTTTTATAAAAAAATTTAGGCCAAATTATTCTTTCTTATTGAGATTTTCAAGTGGATGATTGAGGCTTGGCGGTGCAAAAGTGGCTTTTAATTGGGGCAAAGGTAAGACAAAATTGGGGCCCTGCTTGGCATGCTTAGCTTTTTGTTTTTAGCTTTGGGTCCAAAGAGTCAAAAAGTTTTGAGGCCCATTTATTTTTTATTTTAATCCTTACACTTTGATTATGCTCATTGGGCAAATGCAATATTAATTTTTAATTTTTAACTTTAAATCCCAAAGGGTATTGTTCAACACATCTTGTTGGTATAATTTAATGTGATAATATGATAAGATTCATGAAGATTGAGTTTGTTATGCTTAACAACTTACAAAACAAATGTATTGTATTGGGTTTTGGGTCGGTGTTTAAAATATCTTTTATTTATTACTTATTTTTCATTTTATTATTTAATTTATTTGAAGGACGTGCGTTGGAGGTCATTAAAGTCAAGTAGTTAAACTGATTTAATAATTAATTAATTTTAAATCAGATTAAAAATATTAATTAATAAAATTGAAATTTTACTTAATTAGTTTTGAATTGAATTTTAAAATTTTTTTTTCCATTTTTTGTTGAAAATAGGTTCAATAATTTATTAATGTTATATTTAATTTTTTTAAAGCTAGTTCAATTCAGTTAACTAATGTTAAAAAATAGACAAATCAATAACTGAACTAAAAAAACCAATTTTTATATATTCTTAAACTAATATCCGAACTAATTTTTTAAAATACTTATTTTTATTTAGTTTTTAATTCAAAAATCAGTTAGATTATTGGACAATGTTGAATACCCATAATGTGCCCATCATACAAACTAGGAGTTTTGATTGGTGTTGGATTGAAGTATAGCTCAAGTTTAATTGCCAACTCAAAATTGGCAATCATGCTCTAGCTCTAGTCTTTGGTAAAAAACAAAAAAAAATTAGGCCAAATGACTATATCCCACCCAAGGTTTGATGTTTTCTCAAGTTTCTACCCTTTAACTATGGAAACATCAAACACCCACCCATGACTGATTAGATTTAACAAAACCCTAACAGTGGTAAGGGTAAAATCGTTATTTTCGCTATAATATTAAAAATAAACTAAAATAGAATCTATTTTGCCCTCCTAAACTTTAAAAACTAAAATTTTCCTCTAGCCTAAGTTTTAAAAAATCATCGTTTCACCCTAGGGTTTCGTTTTGAAATCTCCGACGATATCTCCGGCTCCATTGCCGACGGTCTCTCCCTCCCGAAGCTTCCTCTTCTTCCGGCGAACTCTTTCCTCCTATTTGGACGTCCGATAGGAGTTGAACAAACCATGAAAAACGAAGAACTTCGTCGAGAAAGACAAAGTTCTTTGTCTTCCCAGACGAAGAAGAGACGACTCGTCATCCTCTGGGAAGATGAGTCGTCTTCATCTGGGAAGACGATTGTTTTCCCAGACGACGAAGACGAGATCGATCGATCTCGTCTTCATCGTCTGGGAAGATGATTTCTCTTCCCAGACGACTTCTCTCTGCGTCAGATGTGTAGTGTAAGAGTTGAGGGCGGCCATCGGTGGAAGAGAAACCTTCGGGAGGGGAAGATGACCGGTGATGGAGTCGGAGAAAGTGAAAGGGTTTGGAAATAAACCCTAGGGGGGAAAATGTAATCTTTTCAAACTTAGCTTAGGAAAAAAATGTTAGTTTTTAAACTTTTAGGGGGAAAAATAAGATTAAATTTACCACCGTTAGGGTTTTGTTAAATCTAATCGACCATGGGTGAGATTTGGTGTTTCCATAGTTAAAGGGTGGAAACTTGAGAAAATATCAAACCTTGGGTGGGAAATAGTCGTTTGGCCAAAAAATTATCAAACTCAAAGCTGGATGATGGGACACAACTCCAGAATATTAAAGGAAAATTAAATTGTATTAAGAAAGAAAACTTATTTATAACGGATGAAATGAGTTGTTGAGCAATAACTGAATCCATAATTATTAAGATGAATAAATTAGAGGGTTTTTTTTTTTTACATAAAAGAGAGAGTTTATGTTATTCAAAGTCTGACTTTCATAAGGGGACTCTTTCGTTTTGCTATTTAAGTTAACTCCTGAGGTAAGGTGAAGTGAGTTGTTAAAATATTTCATTCAATTGGGAGAATTTTGACAATTAGGTTTGGTAAATTAAAGCTATTATCAAATAAAATGTGGGATTATAATAAACATGAAAACTGGGAAGATGAAAGATAAGTGATTGAAATATTTAAGTTGTGGGTTGGCAAATTAATGTTGTAATCACATAAAATAAAAACAACACACCCCCATTAATCATATTCAACTAAAACCCATTTGAATAGTGGTGGCTAAGTAGCAAAATGACCACATGAAACTTATTCAAACTTATTCTTTTGAGGTCAATTATTGAGGAGACAAGTCTCAGGTGGATATCCACATCTATTTGTAGCATTTTCATAGGATCTTCCTTTGATTTTCAATTATTTATTGAGACAGTTGCTTTAGTGGAAGCCAAGGTTCTAGTGTGTTAAAGTTTGCAAAAATGATACTTATTAAATGATCTCCTTCTTGTTATCACTTTTGATTTGCTTGCTATTGTAGACTAATTAATTAATAATGATTAATTAGTAGCAAAACAACCCTAATTAATCATTATTTTGTATGAACAAGTTATGTAGATGTCCTATCTCACCCAACTTCTATACAACAAGTGCTATTTTTGGTTTAATTTTAATGATTTATATTATGTTTTTTCTTAAGATAAAACTATGTGTACACACTTTAAGTACATAAATACGTATATACTTATATATATTATCATATAATTATGTGATTTTAAATTAAAGATAAAGTAACATCTAATCATATAATGATATATATAAGTATATACATAATTATGTATTCAATATAGGTACATATAATATTATTTTTTTATATGCTAATTTAATAAATATATATTAATAATTTATATCTAGTTATCTTAAAGATAATTTATTTTGATGGTAATTTTTTAATAAAAAAATTGTCTGAACTAAACAAAGGGTTTTCTCGATTAATCAAATAACAATATCTCCCTTGAGATTTCAAAAATTACATTAATCTTCTTTAAGTGACTATCGAATTGGCCATTTCACATTATTTGTTATTACTACTAACAATATTATATAATAAGGGAGATTACTGTTATTAACCTAAATTTCTAACACATGCTAATGACTCGATAAACATAGAATATTTTTTGAATAAAATTATGTGTACTTATTTCGAGTATATAATTAGGTACATATTTAATATGTGTTATCATGTGATTAAATGATTTTAAATTAAAAATAAAATAATACATAATTATATAATAATATATATAAATATATACTTATTTATATACTCAAAATTGATATATACAGTATTGATCATATTTTTTAACAAAATTTGATTAAACCTCAAGAGAGGCGAGAACCTTTTATGGAAAGGCCCATGGGTGTCCAGAGCTCCAAACATCGGGCTTAATGCTAATTGTAAAGTGGCCCAATTTAAGGGCCAGCCCACATTTGCACTGACCTGCAGTTTTAAACCGACTCAAGCGGCGACGTTTTGTTTCCCCTTTCAAATTGAAACCCTAATCTGGGGTTTCTCTGTAAGCTATGGTTTAATACATCACTCTGACTTAAGGAGGGGATTTCGCCGCACGTGTTGTCAATATGGTTCGTTCTTGCTCTCAATTTTTGAAAGAAAAAGGCTAATTTTGTTTTGAATTGAATTGAATCGAAGTGATTTTTTGTTATAATTTTTGTTGTAATAGCCGCAAGGAGATTACATAGAGCTTCATCGGAAGCGACATGGCTACCGACTGGATCATTTTGAGCGTAAGCGCAAGAAGGAGGCGCGTGAAGTTCACAAGCGCTCTGAAATTGCCCAGAAGGTACTTTAACTGCATAAGTTTTTAATCCTTTTTAATTTCTTAATTTTTCAATTATTATGATCTAACTTTTATTATTGTTCTTTTCAGGCTCTGGGTATTAAGGGCAAGATGTTTGCTAAGAAACGATATGCTGAGAAGGCCCTCATGAAGAAAACGTGAGTTTTTATATTTAAGACTTGTTTATTTTACTCCAATTATGAGTAGACTAATTTTATGCGTACAAGAAATTTAAAAATTCTAGTAGCTAACCCTTCTCATAAATGTAGTGGATTTGTAGCATTGAACGCAAATGATTAAAAGCTGCATAGGTTTTTATGGGAATGGGAGTGCATGATGCTGAAGTAATTACATATTTAGCTTTCAATAATTAAGGCATAGGCATCGAATGGGAGATTGTATGAATCATCTTGATTATCATCATTTTAAATGTATTTTCTGATGCTTTGAATGATACCCAATATTTTTTTATGGCTGTTGGAAGGTTTCTAAGTTGGTGTAGACCTTGTTTCAAAGGTTTAGTTGGGCCTCTGCCCTTACATTTTTTGTTTAAAAAATCCAATGCGTATCAGTTTGAAGATTCCAGAGATGAAGTTGATATCACTTTGATGGTGTCATGTTTTTACACTAGCATATTAACCAACTTTACAGTAAATTTTCATTACCTTTTTTTTTTTTTTTAATGGTTTTACCTTCATTTTTTGCTATACTTGCTTGAAACACATATTCATGTTATCATAGTTGTCTTTGATTTACGCTAACTGACCTGTGTGCTTGAGTTTTATTAGTCATTTTATGTTTTTATGTTTTCCTTGAAATTTATAATTACTATAATGCTTGTTGAATGGAATCAATGAATAATTATCTTGTGGATAAATAGATTGGCTATGCACGAAGAATCATCAAGTCGAAGAAAGGTGGACGATGAGGTTCATGATGGAGCTGTTCCTGCCTATTTGCTCGATCGTGAAAACACAACAAGGGCTAAGGCAAGTTGTCAATGCAAATCATAGACTTTGTATGTCTACATTGTTGTTTAATTGGACATTTTGTTGATTTAGGTTCTTAGCAACACAATTAAACAAAAAAGAAAAGAGAAAGCTGGAAAATGGGAGGTACCTCTACCCAAGGTAAGTTGAAAATTCTACTTCTTGCGTGGGTTTCTCTAATTTAGCTTCCTTGATTTTTATTTTTAGTTTCAACATGTTTTTACCTCTTTAAGGGTGGATTTGAGCCGAATTAGTTTGAACTCGAATTCATGTTCAACTCAAACGAGCCAAACTTGAGTTAAACCTTCAACTTGGTTCACATTTGGGCTCACCAACCTCACCGCATTGGCATTTCTTCCCCGACGACTCTTTTTCTTCTCCGACGACTCTTCTTCTTTCTTGTGTCTTTGTCTATCATTCAAGCTAGTTCAAGGTCAAACTCAAGCACAACATTATGGATTCAAGCCAAGCTTGAGCTGGCCCTTGTTTGAGGCTGGTTTGGCTCAAATCAACCCCTACCTTTGAGAATTGTGGTGTTCTTTTCACCCTATTCTTCACATATTTTAACTAAAAATTTTCTCTCTTCAGGTTAGGCCTGTGGCAGAAGATGAAATGTTTAAAGTGATCAGAACTGGTAAACGAAGAAGTAAGTGTTATAACCATTGTATTTAATGGAAACTGAAAATTTAAATATTATGGTTGTTTGATAGAATTGAAGTTTGAGCCTTGAAAAGTTGAGTTTCCGGTGGCTCAATTTAAAATGGCGGTCATTGGAATATTGGCTTGTTGATATTACATAGTCAGAGATATCTTTTTGCAGAATTGATTTATGCTGGCATCATTTATGACATGTTTTAGAAACTAGTTCTTTTGCTTTCTAGTTTGTTTTTTTGTGTTCACTATGGTGAACTATGTGTCGTATAAATATCTTTACAGGATATCTGAGTGAACTCTGACAGTTACCGCCTGGTTTTTTATTTCGCAGCCAAGCAGTGGAAGAGGATGGTCACTAAGGCCACATTTGTTGGACCAGGTTTTACAAGAAAGCCTCCAAAGTACGAGCGATTCATTCGCCCATCAGGCTTGCGTTTTACAAAAGCTCATGTGACACATCCTGAACTCAAATGCACCTTCAATCTGGAGATCATTGGAGTGAAGAAGAATCCTAATGGTCCTATGTATACCTCTCTGGGTGTTATGACTAAAGGAACAATCATTGAGGTGATATATAATAAGCCATTGTGTAACCTTACTTAAACTAAAGGGATCAGCATCTTCATAATTTGCACATTCTTTTGAATTTCAGGTGAATGTCAGTGAATTGGGTCTGGTCACTCCAGCTGGAAAAGTCGTGTGGGGTAAGATTCTGTTATAAATTTTCCAACTAATGAACCATTATTGGTGTTAGGTGTTTCTGATACAACCTTTGCTTGTATATTGTTTGTTGATGGCTGCAGGGAAGTATGCTCAAGTGACAAATAACCCAGAAAATGATGGTTGTATAAATGCAGTTTTGCTTGTTTAAGAGAGGATTTCTGTGATGCAGGCAGTGCATGTTTTTGTGAAGACCTAACTCCTATCTTTTTTCTGTGTTGTATCTATAAACTTTATTTTCTTTCTATCTGTTGCTAACGAAGTCAAGGGTTCTAATTGTAACAATAGATATATTTTGTATCCTTGGAATGGATGTTTCGATTTTGTCCTTGGAATTGATGTTAAATTTTGTTTACACTGCATTCTCAACCTAGCTAGTACAATAAAATTATGCGTATCTATTTTGAGTATATAAACAAATGCATATTTAATATGTGTTATTATATGATTAAATGATATTGAATTAAAGATAAAATAATATTTAATTATATGATGACGTATAAATATATATTTATTTGTATAGTTAAAATAGATATGTATAGTGTAACTCAAGGTTTTTTGCCTGTAAATAAGTCTATTAAGCTTTTATAATCAAAATTTTAATCTATAATAGTATTTGAGAGATGAAGCACAGATTGGGTAGAAATATCGTTCAACTGACACAAATCAATTTGAACTAATTGAATAATTTTTTTTTTTTTTTGAAGTTAAAAATCCTATATAAATTAATCTAGATAAGCCAAACAGAAAAGAAATTGTTATTTTGCGAGCAAGAGACAAGATAAACAGGCAACTAAGTTGTAATAAAGTAATATTATTTTGATAAAATGCGTCATTTTGTGCCAAAAACATATTTTTATTTTGAGAAAACCTGTCAAAACGTGTTGTTTTATAACAAACTATGTCATTTCAAGACAAAATATGTAGTTAAGTTAGGTTAAGGTTGATGATTTCTGATTTAAAATTTAAACTAATACAATACGAACATGAGCTAAACATGAGGTAATGTCATGAATAACCAATTCTAACACAAATTCAGTGGCGATAGCTTCAGCACAATCGCTTTTACAAAAATTAGAACATGGTTTTCCTTAACTACGGAAATATTGTTGAAACTTTTTATTATCTTTTAAAATCAGAAATGCAAATCATGCAATAACTATTTTCTCATGAATGAATAAAAAATTACTGATCATGATCACCCAATTTAACAAGCAAAAATGAAGAAGATTATGGTATTCCTTGCTTATATAGAAGTATTACTAAACATGAAAGGCACAACAGCAAGTCAGCAACACTTTCTTTGAAACCATCACTAAAACAGTAGTTTTAGATTCAGATCGGACCTTGACCCGATCAAAGGGTCAATCTGCAAGTTAATTGGTTGACCAAACTGGTGACATCATCCTAATATTATTAATCGATGTTTGTACCCAAACAATACATTTCAAAACCAAAGTTCAAGTGTCTTAATCATTAAGATCAATTTATGCTGACAACAACATAATGGTCAATCTAATAAAATGGTTAAACTAAGTTTTAGCCTTGACCAGCAGTTCCAGACCCAGGTGTTAAAACTATACACTAAGCTTGCATAAATTTTCAGCCAACGTTTTTGAGATTTCATTGAAATGCAATCACTAGTATGACTGTCGAAATTTGCATGTGGACATTGTATACTACAGAAGTCAATTAACACTTGAAATGTCAGTTTAAACACACAATAGCAGCAGATGAAAATCATAAATGTAGCAAAATGGCATACAGACATAAACGATAGAAACAAACATCTTGCAGAGCTCAGCACTCCCCGGAATCATTACACTAGGGGTATCATATACACCCGTGCAAATTATTATTGAACTCAAAAACAATGAAGATATGAAACAGTTTTAGGGCGACAAACCAGATGTGCTAACTAGAAGGTGCAGCAGGAATTTGCGGTTCAATGACCTGAAGCAAACCTGTTGCTAGCCTCCTAGTCAAATCCTCTGCCGACACTTTCAGAACATCCTTCCTCATGCCAATATCTGCAGCATATCGGCTAACACAGTAGACAGTGACAGCAGTTGCTACCATTCCATAGGCATTGGTGGTCACAAGACGCAATGGTGTTGATAAAACAGCTGCAAGTGGCCCCCCAATAATAGATGCTGCTTGGCCACTCTGACCCATTGTTCCTTGATCCACAACGAGAAGTCCAGTTTTGCAGTAGATTGCGAAGTCCTCGCAATTGTTCTTAAACACATTGTAGCACCCAAAGCCATTGTCAAGCAGGTACTTTGCCCGATGGACCACAACATCACTTGGGTCAGAGACTGCAAGAGTGCAAGTTCCACCACGAGCTTTTGCCAAAAAGAGAGCAGGGCTGACAGAATACTCAAATCGGTACAAGACACCACCAGCTAGAAAGCAATTTAGGCATGAGAGCACAACTCCATGACCATCTTCAGAAGGTGTACAGGTGGTGCAGGGTACTACATTTCTAGCTGGTCCTGAGCTTACCAAGAGGATATCAATTATTGTGCCTGTTCCTACTTCTTGGCCCCGTCTGGTAAAATGAATGACTTTATCATCGCCAATATAGATGCCTATTATCATTTAAAGTCGAAAAATGATTATTTTCATATACACAACCATGAAAATAGAATACAAATAAATCTTATGGATCTTGAAAATGGAATAAGAGAAATAGAAAGTGCAAAACTACAGGTTGCGAATGAAAGAGCATAACACTACACTTTGCTTTAAACATTTGAAATAAATGAGCTCTACTTACCCACTTCTTCTTCAAACGAAAGTCATCTTACTATTGCATAATCTATTTCATATAGATAAATCTTTCAAGAAACAAACAAATGAACAAATAACATCATTAAACGCCCCAACTCAGTTTCAGAAAACCCAGCGTTATACATTAAATGATCTCTAATGACCAATAAACTAATTGAGTCCGTAACATAATGAGAACCATTTGGCCATGATCCAAGTAAAAGAAAGAACACAAAAAGTTGCCAAAAATTTAAATTTCCAAGACAAATTGATTCCATGATCGAATACATAAACATCCATTAAAAATGCAAGCTCCATACCAAATCAATTTCTCCACATTACATCATAGATGCTCCTAATATTAAAAAAATATCCCATAACGAACAAATCCAACTCCTCCAGCTTAATTTTGAAACACAATTTCATTTAAAATTGTAATTAAAGATTCAATGTGGTTAAAACAAAAACAAAAATTTATCAAATTAAAATTTGGTACACATAGCAAATCATAATCAAATTTGTCACAAGATACTTTTAATTAAAATAGAAAACTCAAATACGAGAAAAAAAGGTTAATGGATCATACATAAAAAAAAAAAAAAAGACAAGAAACATACCGTGATGAGCGTAAATATAGGCAGCCCTCCATGAATAAATGTGATCTCCTGGTTTCAAGCTCTCCTTAGGAACCCTGCAATTTCATTTAATCATTAATCACAACAACAACAATAAGATATTTAAAACTTTATTTAAAAAATATTAAAATAGAAAAATTCATTAATCCGTTTACCTGTTGGAAAGCAGCCCCATGTCCCTCTCTCTAGCAAAGACTATATAGATAATTTATACTTTTATTGTATTTTATTTTGCTATGGATATTTGGGGGTTTTGTTTTGCTTTTATTTCGATTCTTCGTCGAAGCGAGATCTAAGCTCGGCGATTGAATTTTGCGAAGTGTCCGAAAAGAGATCAAATTGTTTCATGAATTGACGGTTATGTCCTGGATCAAACTCTTCGTCGTTAAGCAAAGAGAGAGACAACTGTTACGGTTTTTCACACGTGGCAGCATCTTGTAAGGCCGCTTGTTTGGCTGGGACTGGAATGTTAATCAAATCGAGTATCTAATGTGAATTAAAAATTAATTTTCAGAATTGGCCATCAAACTTCTTATCGTCTACTATAATACAAAGATATACCTTTGAACTCTTGCACAGTCTATTATGTCTATGGTAAGGCCGAGTTTTATAAATCGAATTGATTTATTAAAATTGGAAGTGATGTGTTAAAAGTGAAAGTCGAATTGAAAGTCGAGTTTTAAAAGTGATGCGTCTTGATAGTTTAAATTAAATTCATACTACATCGATCGAAATTATAAACTATAAACTAGAATCATAACTTTCCTTAAATTGAACTAGACCATTCAAAATCCAACACCGAACCAAACTAGAATTTCCAAACAATTTAATTAGGTTTTCCTGTTTGAACCAAGTAATGAACAATTTTAAATGATTATATTTTAATTCTTTTAAGTTTTATACCTTGTTGATCTTCAATAAGATCAAGCCTGCGAACATCTATTGAAGTAATGGGCCTTTTGCAAGCCCAAATTTGTTTGTTTTACATTTTGTTATAAAGGGTAAGTTGGATAATATTTTGGCAAAATTAATTGTGTCTGAGAATCTATAATATTTAAGAATTCCAAAGTAAATCATGCATGAGAAGCTCACTCTCTTTATGCACAATAATAATAAAAATAATAAAATAATTTATACAAATAATAATGTATTATTATATGATTAAATATTATTATATATTTAATTTTTAATTATTCAATCATATTATAATATATTATTATTTATACACAAAATAATAATGTATCATTATATGATTGAGTTTATTCTTAAATTTTATGAAACTGTAAGTTTCACTTGTGCTTGTAATGGAGTTGAGTGTTGTCTAGCTTGAGTTCAAGCTTAATGAGTTCAAGTGTTGCGTGCTCAAATTTGAGGCAAATATGATTAACCGGAGCTTAGATTGAGAGATTACAATTAAACCTCTGTAACAGAATTGATAGTTTTTTGAAATGATTAATATAATATATTAAAATATGAAATTGAAATATTCTGAATTATTAAAAATAATAATAAAATTAAAACACTTACAATTTGTAAATCCAAAATCTTTACAAAAATCTAGAATGAAAATTTTTAAAGGATTTTTTTGAACTTCTTAAAAGATTGCTTGGTTTCAACCGAGAATTTACAATTTATTTATACCACAAATTTTAAACTACAACAATTATCGAAATTTGACATAATTATTATAATTTTTATTTTTGCAAGAAATAATGCAATACTTTGACAGGGAATCTTTGAGTATTCGCACTTCCTTGTAGCGTTTGCATTTTGATAGAAAACTCTTTAGAATATTAATGTCTCTTGACGGAGAATCTTTTGAACACTTTTGAATTATTATTGAGTTTGACTCAATAATGATTCAGTCAAGCTATGAGTAGCTCGTGAGCGGCTCAAGTTGTATATTGTATAAATTTATTTATTTGATAGATAAATGACTTAATTTGACTCGTTTTATAGGATGAACCAAATATATATAAACTATTTTATATGTTTTTGTTTTTAAATTTTACACTTGCTAAAATATGTTAACTTGATTGATGGATCAAGGATTTATAACTTCATAAAATATTAAGCGAATTACATGGATTTGTTTTTATGGAAATGTGTGTTTTGCTCACAATATGTCTACTTAATTCAAATTTATAATAAAAACAAATGGCTTTTTTGGGTAACAATTTGGAATGTGACATGATTACGTGTTAATGGGTTTGGCTTGATTATCTCTAACACCGTTTATCGGGTTTAAGAGTTAAGTCAAATATAAGAGTTGTATAATTATAAGCTTTTGGATGGGACTAACCCACAAAATATGTAAAGTCTACGGCTCGATCATTTAATTTTAAAAAATAATTTTTTATATGATAATAATAGTGAATAATGATGCAAGTTGTGAATCCAACAAAGGAAAATGGATTGAGACACTCAGAGGTGAAGACCAAAGGAGACAAACAATGGTGGGTTCACATTTTTAAGAGCCCACAAAGCTAAATGGGAACACCAAATCCACTTATTCAATGGGTGAAGGAGTGGGATTCCTTGGAAGCACTTGATTTTTGGATAGAATTGATTCATTAGTTAACATCTAGAAGTGCTTAATTATTGGAGAGGTGAAAAAGAACTTGCCTACTATAAAGGGAAAGAAGAAGTAAACTCACATGATTACCTATTCTCTCTCAATTTCTCAATTATTTTTTTATTTTATTTTAATAGTTAATTATATTTCTTTTATCAAATTTATTTCAAATTATATCCAAATTCAAATAAATTTAATCATTTTGATTATTTTAATAATGAGAAAATTTCATACATTGATAAATCACCAAATAAAAAATCACAATTACAGATATTATCACAAAAAAACAAAGGAAAGCGAAATCAAAGATTTGGAAGCATTTCAATCAACTACAAAAAATTGTTGGCGGTAAAATGGTTTGACACGTATTAGGTAAATATTGTAATTCTAATTTAATATATGCAAATTTAAGTGACACTAGACATTTCCATAAGTATATAAACTAATTTTGCAAAAATAATCTTACATCGCTTAAAATGGTATCGGAAAATTTCTTTCACAAGGGCAAAATTAGTTTGTAAATTATCTATTAGTCCATCAAAAACTGCAATGGACTACACATTTAACTTCATAGTTCATATATAGTCAACAAAACATGAGAGATTATATAGTTAGGTGAAATGTTACAACTAGAATTGGATTTGAAATAAGTTTGTTTGAGCTTGAAACAAACTTAGCTTAAATGAGCGCAAGACAATGAACATGAACCTGAGTATGAGTTAGGAAGTAAAATCAGAAACGAACCTGAGTTTAAACCAGAACTAGAGTTGTGCTCGACTCACTCTGTTTACGAGCCAAACATGACTCATTTGAATCCTTAGTAAATGATGTTGTTTCCACCCATAAATAAAGATAGAGTTAGATTCAAAGTAAGATTATTTGAGCTCAAAACGTGCTTAGTTTGAACGAGTTCAAACACGAACCCGATCCCAAACATATGATTGAGCAAGCCCAAACCGAACTTGAGTTGAGCCCAATCCAAAACGAGCGTAGCGAGCTTAGCTTGGCTCGACTCGTTTTCAACTCTATTTGCAACTGATTAATCTTTTTCATTTGCTATTGATTATGTTTTAGAATAGTGTATGCAAAATAATTTACAATTTGCTTATATAAGATTTCCTAGAAACATTTTAAAAGATGATATTGTTAGAAAGTGTGAACACATAAAATTGAAAATTAAAAACAAACTTAATCAATCAGAGTGAATTATTTCATTAACTTCTGATTTACAGATGTTAAGTAACCAATATTTAGGGTATCTTTGTGCAAATAGTCATTATATTAATTTTGATTGTCAACTAAAAATGAAAATTCTTGCATGTCATGTCTTGGAATATCCTCATAATGAAGCAACAATTTATCAAGAATTAGCTCAAATTTTTACCGAATGTGAAATAAGTTAAAAAAATTCTATCACATTTAATAATACATCATCAAATGATTAAATTATCGACTTAATGTGGAGACACTCAAACCCATGAACATCTATTGAAGTTATGGGCTTTTTGCAAGCCCAAATTTGTTTGTTTTACATTTTGTTATAAAAGGTGAGTTGCCTATTATTTTGGCAAAATTAGTTGAGTTTGAGAATCTATAATATTTAAGAATTGTAACGTAAATCATGAGAAGCATTTATAATCATTCTCTGTATGCACAATAATAATAAAAATAATAAAACTATATATATAATTTTACGCATAAATAATAATATATCATCATATGATTATGTGTTATTTTATTTATAATTTTTAACTATTCAATCATATAATGATATATCGTTATTTGTGTACAAAAGTTATACATATAATATTTAATGAGCTACTTAAATAATGTGTCATTATAAGATTGAGTTTGTTCTTAAATTTTATGAAACTATAAGTTTCACTCATGATTGCAATTGAATTAAGTATTGTCTGACTTGAGTTCAAGTGTGGTGTGCTTGAATTTCAGATAAATATGATTGACTTGAGTTCAGATTGAGAAATTACAAGTAAACCTTATAATATGACTGACAGTATTTTGAAATGACTAATGCGATATATTAAAATGTGAAATTGAAATATAGTGAATTATTGAAAATAATAATGGAATTCACACACGTACGACTTACAAATCTAAACTCTTTAAAAAAAATCTGGAATGAAAATTTTTAGAGGATTTTATCGAACTTCTTAAAAGATAGTTTGGTTTTAACAACAAACTTACAATCTATTTATAGTATAAATTTTAAATTATTACGATCATTGAAATTTGACATAACTATTATGATTTTAATTTTTGCAAGAAATAATGCAATACTTTGGCAGGAAATCTTTGAATATTTGCACCATCTTGTAGACGAAAAATCTTTTGAATATTTGCATCTCCTTACAACCTTTACATTTTTATAAGAAACACTTTTGAAGAGTTAACCTATAAGTAGGTCGTGAGCGGCTCAACTTGTTTACTATCCTAGGTTTACTCAAAATAAATCACTCATTTTATAGGATGAACCAAATATACATAAACTATTTTATATGTTTTTGTTATTAGATTTTATACGCTTTACCTGCTAAAATATGTTAACTTGATTGATGGATCAAGGATTTATAACTTCATTGAAATTTATAAACAAAGCAAAAGCCTTTTTTTGTTAACAACTTGCAATGTGACATGCACTAGGAAAATGTATGAAATAATAGTGAATAATGATGCAAGATGTGAATCCAACAAAAGAAAATGGACTGAGACACTTAAGGTGAAAGGACAAAGGGGACAAACAATGGTGGGTTCACGTTTTTAATAGCCCACAAAGGTAGATGGGAACACCAGATCCGCTCATTTAATGGGTGAGCGAGTGGGCTTCTTTTGCCTTATTTGTTTAGACTTTAGAGGTGATTGGTGGGAATGATTCTAAGATAAGAAAAAACTTGTTAGGCTTTCTCAACCACTTTGATTCTTGAATAGAATTCATTTATTAGTTAACATCTAGAAGTGCTTAATTATTGGAGAAGTAAAACAGCACTTGCCTACTACAAATAAAAAGAAGAAGTAAACTCACATAATCACGTAATCTCTCACAATTTCTCAATTATTTTTTATTTTATTTTAATTTATATTCAGTTTAATCAATTATATTTCTTTCATCGAATTTATTTTAACATAAATCTGAATTCAAATGAATTTAATTATTCTAATAATAAAAAAAATTTATACATTGATAAATTACGAAATGAAGAATCATAATTACAATTATCATTTTAAGAAAATAAAAGTCAACGTTTCAGAAACATTTTAATCAAACATAAAAAATTGTTGGTGGTAAAATGGTTTTGACACACGTTGGGTAAATATTGTAGTTGTAGTTTAATATGTGCAAATTTAGGTGACACCATACATTTTTCGTAAGTGTATAATCTCGCATTGCAAAAATAATCTTACATTGCCTAAAATGGTAACGGCAATTTCTTTGATAAGGTCAAGATTAGTTTGTAAATTATCTACTAGTCCATCAAATACTATTATGGGTAAGGCGTCTAACTTTATAATTCATATATAATCAATAAAACATGAGAGATTATATGATCAACTATGACGTGGTAACTAATCAACCTTTTTCATTTGCTATAAATTATATTTTAGAACTATTTATGTAAAATAATTTACAACTTGCTTATATAAGATTTCCTAAGAACACTTTAACATATGAGATTGTTAAAAATTGTGAACACATGAAATTGAAAATTAAAAATGAACTTAATCAATCAAATGAAATTATTTCATTGACTTCTGATTTACGGATGTCAAGTAACCAATAATTAGGATATATTTGTGCGAATGGTCATTATATTATTTCTGATTTTCAATTGAAAAAAAAAAAATCTTATCTATTCTATCATGTTTTATAATATCCACTTGCTGACGTAACAATTTATGGAGAATTAGCCCAATTTTTTTTACTTAATATGAAATAAGTTTAAAAAAAATCTATCATAGTTAATACTACATCATCATATTTTTGAACTATTGATTTAATGTAGAGACACTCAAATCTACCTTATAAAGGTGAATGATGGAGGACCAATAACTTCAAATTTTGGAAGGAAAATTAGATTAAGATACGAAGAGAAAAGATGCAAAATATGTAGAGAACTCATAAAAAGAAGACAAAAAGGTAGTTTGGTGAAAAATGTGAACCACAAAGCAAATTGGGTAAGGCAAAAGAAAACAATTGTGGTGATCCAACCCAAGGGGCATGATGATGTTGCAACCATGAAGATGTGTCAAATCATGTGGCAAAATGCTTAGTAATATGTGATAGAAGAGTTTAATTTAATTCAAATTTTCTAATATTATTTAATCATTAATTTAGAACTAATTTTTCAACGTATTAAATATTTAATCTTAGGATTATTTTATGTATAGAAAGTTTAATTTTAATAGGATTAATTTGAGTTTAGGAAAAAATCATTAAATATAATAATGAATTTTTAAGATTCTTCATTTATGAAACTTAATTATTTCCTTCGATATCTTGTTTCTTATAATTTGGAATTAATAAAGATTCTTAGATTAGTTAAACTAATTTTCTTTGTGTGTTTAGATTATCTTTACCTAGTTAATAAAAGGGTATGGATTTTTATAATTCAAATCATCCGTTGATCAAGAAATGAAATTCCATCTATTCTCTTTAGATTTCCATATATATTGACAATATTATCTCGTTTTCTTTCTCCACTTATTAAACGATATCAACATTGTACATATAAACGATATGAAAACTTCTACTACACTTATCTCGTGTTAGTGACTTATGTCATATAAGTTGTGTGTCAATGAATAAATTTAATTGCAAAATATGAAATATAATAAGCTAAGAAAGAAATATCAATAGTTAGACATACAAGAACCTTTTATTTCATTATAACCTTTCCGTTTATAACAATATTATACAATATGTAAACAATAGAAATTAAAAAAGAGAACATTGAAAACTGATATTAAAACTCGTTAAAACTTCATATTTTAAATGTTAAAGGCTTACGAAGGTTACGAAAATGCTATTACCTAATATTTTAATACACAACTAAAAAAATTATAAGAATATTATATTTTTTTACTGAAAATGGTTAGAAAATTGGATTCTCTTTAATGAATATTTTAAAACTATTAACAATTGCTTTATTTTTTTGCTAAGTGCCCACTAACAAATTTAGTGAGCAATGTTGTGGTATTTATTATTCTAAAAGTTACTTAGTTTAATATGTATAATAAATATTAGTTTTATTTTTAAAAAATATAGCATAAAGTTTTTGAACTTATTTAAAAAACAATGGAATATAAATTTAAAAAAAAATATTGGGAAGATAAATCTATATTATTTACTTAATCTACTATACTAGATCATAGGATAAAATTCATAGGAGTAGACAAATTGTTAGAAGTTATTTTAGAAAATCTTGAAACTCTTTATCATTAATAATAAAATATATGAATTTTTATTTGAATTATATTTATTTTAAGTAATATATATATATTTTTTAATGAAAAACTCTATTATAGTTATATCGATCTTTTAAGATTAAATTAATCGTATTAAATATATAAATATTATGTTTAATTATTAATTCAAAAATTATTATATTAAATAAATTATGAATTTGATTTAAAAATATTATAAAAAATTTTTAAATATATACTTTTTTTATACGTAAAATTTCTTATTTTCTCAATCAAGCGATCCTCGGGGGCGATTTTTTCACACCTTGGTAAGAGTTGTTGCCGGCCTTTGTCTCAAAGGCATCAGCATATTCTTATCTTTCATACGATATTCCCGTGAAGAGTCACCTTTGTCCAGTTACACCCCGCCACCTCACACATCCAGATCACCTCAACTTATCGACCCCACCATCTCACATGTCCGTCTACGTGTACTCAACGACTTCCAGAATAATGCTGAAGAATCAAATAAGAAAATTCTCTAATCCCTCTCTTCTGGGTTATGGGTTTCTCTTCAAAAACATATCTTAGAAAACTCACAAAATTAGAAGAAAAAATAATATTAAAAAAAAACACACACAGGGCATGGAGAGCGAAAGGCCAGGCTCCTCTACTTCTTCGTCTAATGCGTTCTCGTTCATCTCGAAGAGCTGGCGAGAGGTGCGTGACTCGGCGGACGCTGATTTGCAGTTGATGAAGAACCGAGCCAATTCGTTCAAGAATTTAGCGAGTTCGTTTGACAGAGAGCTCGAGAATTTCTTCAATTCGGCTTCTACGTTCTCAGTTTCATCAATTAATTCGTCGCCGTTGTCAGGAACGGAAATCGGCTTTGTGAAGAAATTTCAGCCGAAATTTTCGGAGTTCCGGCGAGTGTACTCCGCGCCGGAGATCAGAAAGCGTGTGCTGGAGAAGTGGGGACCACGCGCTAGGATAAGGTTGGATTTGTCGGCTATAAGGAACGCGTTAGTGTCTGAGGCGGATGAGGAGAGGGACAGCAATGGAATTTTTGAGTTTGATAGGAGTAAAAGAGGGAGAGAGTTTTGGGGAGAGGGAGAAGGGGAATGGGAGCCGATAAGGACGTTGAAGACGAGGCTGAGGGAGTTTGAGCGGAAGCGAGAGTTGTCTGTGGAGGACATTTTTGGCGGGTTCAAGAGTGGTGATTTTGTTGAGAAAGTCAAGTCTAGCTTGGTATGTTATTCTTTATTTTTTTCTTTAATTTATGTGTTTTGGGTTATATCTTTATTTAATGTTGGTGTATATGCTTTCTAGGGAAAATTTCATTGGTTATGTGTTGGCCTATGAGAAACCTAGGATGAAGTATGAGTTGGTTGCGTGTTTTAGATAACTAATATGGGAGTTATTTCTTAAATTAGGAGATTAATAGCAAGATATAGAGAATAATAGAAATAATCGTCCATATCGCTTATATTGACAGTAGACTTATAATTGGATTCCTAGCAAATTGTTGTAATGAATGTTGGAAAAGAAGTGTGCTCATTGGAGATATTGACGTGATTCATATGAACATTATAATGATATTACTAGGGGAGAGATACTATTGATTTCCTATATAAAATTGACCTACCATAAGTTATAGCTTTGAGCCTTTATCTCTTGCTTTTATATAGCCAGACACCGACTTAACTATTTTGGCAAATGTTGGTTGTGTAAGGCATAACATTAATGAATTAAATTATGGTAGAAGTTTGCATGAATTATATTTATGGTGGGATATTTTAGAGTTTAAGTTTTAAGCTATGCTAGACTGGGAGTATAAATGACTTGCAATTTTAAGGTCAGAGATTTTACTTCCTCTGCTTTAAACTAAATCAAACTAACACTAAGACAAGTATGGACTCTTATTCCATTCCCACTTCTGGATGCAAAAGTGATTGTTATAGGTTCCTTGGGCTCAAGTTACTACCAAAGCATGAGATATAGGAGCATATTAAGCATACAATTGGAGTGTCCTGGATGCAATGGAGAAGTTCAACTAGAAATTTTATGTGATCATAGATCTTACACAACTGAAGGACAAGTTCTTTTATTAATTTTACAAGGCCAGCCATGTTTCATGGAACATTATGTTAGGCTACACACACACACACACACACACACACACACAATGACAAACCATATGTTGCAGTTTAATGCCTTGTCTTATCAAACACTTGTTCACAGTTAGGTTTATAGAAGTAGAAGTTATACTTCTATCTAGGTATATATTTAAGTTGCCATGAATAAATGGCACATATTTTCATTTACTCCCTCACCCATACTACACAGCAAGAGGGAGAAAAGTTGATAGAGATGGAGAATTTAACTCAATTGTGAAAATTTATGTTTTATGGGTTAAGCTATATTAGTTTATGTTTGTTACTTATATTTGCAATACTAGTATTCCATCCATCTCTATTGCATATTTGGTGGTCTCGAACTTCTCTTTGAAGGCTATTAAATTTCGTTGGATTATTGGCTAATGATTGATATCACAAAACTAAGTCTGTTCCTCAAGTTAGAGACCAACTTCTTTGATTGTTGTGATTTTTGGTTTGTGTTGAAATTTTTAGTCATATATTATTGTCCTTTGTTCATTTTCACTCTTTATCTTGTCTTGCTAATGTATTTGTAAGGTAATTTTTAGTAATGTGTTTATATGTTTGTGCAGAAAGCAATTTGTAAAGAGCCACAAGATTCAAAGGTTGGTGTCTAACCTATACAGTTTCTTTTTAAATGCAAATTTAATTTTTTGAATGATCATTTCATTCAAACAATTCATGCAAAGAATGCCCCATTCAATTTGTCTAGGACCTTTAGAAATGTTTGTTAAATTAGAATATGTGTGGCATTGATCTTTCTTCTTTCGCCTGATACAGGAGGTACCCCCACTAGATGTACCAGAACTTTTGGCATGTTTAGTGAGACAATCGGGACCATTCCTTGATCAACTTGGTGTTAGAAGAGGTAAGTGATTATGATCTTTTTGCAGGTTTATTTTTTGAGTTGAAAGGCATGATTAACTTCTTATCTATTCTAGTAGAATGAAATTTTGCACTCTTGGTTGCCTTAACACTATTGGACAACACTTTAATACTCCATTTTGAGCTACTGAGTCAATATAAGTGGACTGTGGGAATAAATCTTTTTGGCTGTTTTATAAAATGAATCAAGGAGAAGAACTGAGGGCCAAACATGGACCTGGATGAGTGAAAAGTTTCAACCTTCATCTTGTTAGAACTTGTGAATAATATAAAAGAACTGAGATGGTCAATGATATTAAAATACTTCATAATGATTTGGCTTTCTATTCCTGAAACTCCCACCCCCTTCATCCTCTTTAGTACATTTAGTATTCATAAAATGGTGTCACATTTGATGATTATACTAGTAGTTTGCATAATTAAAGGTAACAGTCATCATAAATCAATCTAACAAATTAAGGTATTCCCATAATTAGTGATCAAGGGCAACAGTATAAGTGCCATTTTTTACTGTTACTTAGCTTTAAGGCAACCGATATTTGATTTTTTCTATATTCTTTTGTTGATTAGTTGATCAATGCAATGGTTTTCATGTTTCTTGAAATTATGATCGTTGAATACCTGTTGACAATATTACTAGTGCTTTTAATTCAATGCTATTTTGCATAAATTTCAGGTATATGTGATAATATAGTGGAAGCCTTGTGTAGCAAACGCAGAGAACAACTTCTGTTGCGCTCACTGTCTGCAGGAGAATCCACCTTACTTGAGAACAATAATATAAATGATGAACTGGATTTAAGGTTAGCTAGTGTCCTTCAAAGTACAGGACATCATTATGAAGGTGGCTTTTGGACAGACTTTGCAAAGTTTGACCAGTCAGAGAAAAAAAGGCACGTGGCCATTGTCACAACTGCTAGTCTTCCGTGGATGACTGGGACAGCTGTGAATCCACTTTTTCGAGCAGCTTATTTATCAAAGACTGCACAACAAAATGTCACACTATTGGTTCCCTGGCTTTGCAAGTCAGATCAAGAATTAGTATATCCAAATAACATCACTTTTAGTTCACCTGAAGAGCAGGAAAACTACATACGCAACTGGCTCGAGGAAAGGATCGGCTTTAAAACTGATTTTAAGATCTCTTTTTATCCTGGAAAGGTAGCTTTTGGATGAATTAAATTATGCAATGTCTTGTTGATCATACCAAGTATAACGTATGTCTGAAAATTTACATCTCCCTGTTTTTTAGTTCTCAAAAGAAAGGCGTAGTATAATACCTGCAGGGGATACTTCTCAGTTTGTTCCATCAAGGGATGCTGATATTGCAATCCTGGAAGAACCAGAGCACCTGAACTGGTACCATCATGGTAAGCGCTGGACTGATAAATTTAATCATGTTGTCGGTGTTGTTCACACAAATTACTTGGAATATATCAAGAGGGAGAAAAACGGGGCTCTCCAAGCATTCCTTGTGAAACACATAAACAACATAGTCACAAGAGCATACTGCCATAAGGTATGTCAAGTTTGTGTATGATAGCTTGTGACTAATGAATTGGTCATGAGAAGGTGGTTCAGTTAATATTATCTGGCTGATCATCCTTGGTAAAATTTTACGGGTGGTTATAATGTGGTGCGATCTAATTGATCGTGTTTGCCATTCAGGTTCTTCGCCTTTCTGCCGCCACTCAGGATTTACCAAAGTCTGTGGTTTGCAATGTCCATGGTGTCAATCCAAAGTTCTTGAAAATTGGTGAAAAAGTTGCTGCAGAGAGGGAACTGGGGCAGCAAGCCTTCTCAAAAGGAGCCTATTTTCTAGGCAAGATGGTCTGGGCAAAGGGATACACGGAATTGATAGATTTGCTTGCAAAGCACAAGAATGATCTTAATGGTCTCAAGTTGGATGTTTTCGGTAACGGAGAGGATGCACATGAAGTCCATAGTGCTGCTAAGCGGTTGGATTTGAATGTCAATTTTCAGAGGGGAAGAGACCATGCTGATGATTCCATTCATGGGTAAGGAACCCTTGGGAACTGTCATCGTTGCTCTGAAAAAGGAGTTAATTTGAGAAACTTTTAAAATACATTGAATAATATATGAAATAAATCCAGAGAGAAATTGTATTAAGTTTAAAATCAAATTAAATTGAACTCTGCTGAGTTCTGCATGTGTGCATAGTTTCCTTCTCATAATTGTTATCCCTTAATCCTTCTGTCTAATGCATTTTCCTTCCGCTTGCAGATACAAAGTCTTCATCAATCCTAGTGTCACTGATGTGCTGTGCACAGCCACTGCTGAAGCACTTGCCATGGGAAAATTTGTGGTGTGTGCAGATCACCCATCAAACGAATTCTTTAGGTCATTCCCAAACTGTTTGACCTACAAGACATCCGAAGATTTTGTTGCCAAAGTGAAAGAAGCATTGGAAAATGAGCCTCAGCCTCTTACTCCCGAGCAAAGATATAACCTCTCATGGGAGGCTGCCACCCAGAGATTTATTGAATATTCTGAGCTTGATAAAGTCTTGAATAACATCGATGATGATGCCAAGTCAGGCAGAACTAACAGAAAGATCATCAAAAAGTCAGTTTTAATTCCTAGTCTTAATGATGTGGTTGATGGAGGGCTGGCATTTGCACACTACTGTCTCACTGGGAATGAGTTTCTTCGACTTTGTACTGGAGCAATACCCGGTTCACGGGACTATGACAAGCAGCACTGCAAAGACCTGCATCTTCCACCGCCGCAAGTAGAAAATCCTATATATGGCTGGTAAGTAGATGAACCATCATGTATTCAAAATCCCAATGTAAATTTACAAGCATTGAACTTAGGTTGTTTAGTGGAAGGTGGCTTTTACACACGATAACAATATATATTCATTTCAGAACCACATATTATGATAGCCAAATACTAAATTTTGTTTTGTTAACAGAAGCGTAAAGAAGCTTAGTCAGTGATTATTTATGTTAAAAATAAACAGTGTTTTGTTGTACTGAATTTTCAATAAATTGTAAATTTCCGCAGAAGCTGGAGTAAGCTTTCTTTTACTCTGCGTAACTGTAGACCAGTTATTTGTACATTTTAAGTCCTAGAACTTTTGATGCTTCCTATTTTTGGTGAGGTTAGTGCATTCAGTAGTTTCACTATCAAAAAATCAATAAAATTATGGTACATATTTTTTTTATATAATTTAAATATAAAAATAACGTATTGTTATATAATTAAATAATTTTGAATTAAAAATAAAATAATAATATTATATATATTTATTTTAAATAAATAAATAAATACATATTTATATATGATATTTTAAAACAATTGTTAAATCAAACAATTTTCAAAATTAATAGGCCAAAGGACTATTTCCCACCCAAGGTATGCTTTTTCTGTAAATTTTCCCCTGTTAATTTTGAAAAGCTCATTTACTTATCTATGAACTGTTAAAAAAAAGGTCAGATTGACGGATTTAAGGGTAAAATCATCATTTTATATGTAATATTAAAAATAAACTTAAATTTAATTTCTTTTTTACCTCTAAAACCTAACAACTAACAATTTTCTTCCAATCCAAGTTTTTAAGAACAACATTTTCCCTTCTAGGGTTTCCAAACTTTTGGATTGAATTTTTTGACAACGACCGATGAACTCCAGGCGACGTCTCTTTCTCCCCGGCGTCTCCTTTTTTTGATTGTGCGACGTCTTCCCCTTTTAGGTGTCATCGTCGAAGAAGACGATGTGTCTTCGTCGACGACGACTTTATACAGTGTCAGAAGTGTACAATCGAAAGAAGAGGCCGTCGAAGAGGGAGAGTAGGTATTTGGAGATCGTCGATCGTCACCGAAAAAATTGGATCTGAAGGTTTAAAAACCTTAGGGGGGAAAATGTAGTTTTTGAAAACTTGAGTTGGGGGGAAAATATTAGTTTTTAGGGGGAAAAATGATATGACCAATAGACTCAGTTAAGTTTAACGGCCTATAGGTGGTTAAATGAGATTTTCAAAGTTAACAGATAGAATTTAGAAAAAAAGCATACCTTGGGTGGGAAATAGTCCTTTGGCCAAATTAATAATTGAGGCATGAAGACAAAATCCTACAAATGTTTATGGATGTCAAATGACGGTACACTTTTTAGGAACCTGGCTCAAGCACAGGTGGGGTTCTCAGTGTAATTTGATCATGTGATGCCCATTAGCCAAAAGGACTCCGACTCAGTACTAGAACTTTCTTCGGACATTTTTATTTTATGCCCATACATGTATGTTTCTCCTCAACTATTTGTTCTTTTAAATAAGAATTTATGGTTGTATTTTTTGACAAATAACTAAGTCTACGCGCAACTTGATATTAGATAATAACAAAATAACATCTTCATGAATTTTTCAAAATTATTTTTAAAGAACTTTAATTCTAAATCTCCATGCCAAATATAACTGCTTAGTATCACTTAGAAATTTACAAGTCTCAAATTTGAAAAATGATTGTGTTTCAAATAATTTTTCTTAGAATGCGTTTATAATGAAAATAAAATATTATTATAAAGATCTATTATATAAAAAATTATTTGATATAAATCATTGTTATGTTCGATATTAATAATAATAAAATAATAATAAAATATTATTTTACTTAAATTTCTTAAAAAAATTATTAGGTGTAAATTAGTATTTTGTTTGTTAAACTAGCATGTTTTATGTCAATTATTAGCTTTGTGTATATTTTTAATATATTTTTTATATTACTAGTTATTTTAATTAAAAATGATGGCCTTTTTATTTTAAAATTTCATAAAAATAAAATTATGAAATAATTAAAATTATTTTAATAATTATTTAATGAATAAAGTGAATTTAATAATTATGATAACTCTTAAGAATAAAAAAAAACTAAAATATATTATTATTTGACAAACAAAAAAGGTAAGATTAATAATAAAATATAAATTTCTAAGAAATTAAACATCTTGTGAATTTTGTATGTATAAACAAAATATAGATGTACGTCTATCTCTTTTTCACATATTAACTCATATTTAAATGTATAAAAATTATAATAAAATTATGTGTATATATTTTTCAATACGTTATTGAGTATACATATGATATGTCATCATGTGATTGAGAGATTTTAAATTAAAGATAAAATAATACTCAATCACATAAAAATATATCAATTATGTGTCTAACTGTGTGTACACATAAGATCGCTCTAAAAATTAGTGTGTTTAGACATAGAGATAATGAATGTTACAATCTCTCTCTCTCTCTCTCTTTTGTTTTTTTATAACATTTTTAAAACTCATTGATAAATCACCAATTATATAATGACACATTATCTGCGTATCAAAAGTTTATACACATATCACTGTTATTTACGCAGAAAGTGTAAGTGGGAAACAGCTCAAGATTCAACTCTGAATCATATTTTCGCTTTCTGGTAGAATGAAACCCATTAACTCATTATACAACTCTACTGCAATTTCATTTCAGAACCACTATTTGATTCAATGAATCCATTCAGGGAAATTAATGTATTGTTTTATAAGGGATTTTAATTTCGAGTTCATAATCTAATCTCTTTGAAGGGAAAATGAAAAAAGATTAAAGAAAGACATTATTTATTTGAAAATTTCGATGAGAAAATTATGTTAATCATGAATAACTTGTATGTTTTTAACATTAAACAATCGTTTTACCCTAACCCTTTTTGTATTTGATTCGCTTCATTGTTCCAATCAATTCAATTTAGTTTAATGACTAAATTCATAATTATTATGCTAAATAAATTAAGAATTTAATTTTAAAATATTATTTAAAAATATTTGATCTTATACCCCTTTATGCAGGGATCACTACCCATTATCATTTAAACTATCCCAAGAAAATGAAATTAATGTAAAAACACAATAAATCATCATATCAAAAAGGATCTCAAAGTAGCAAAAAACACTTCCTTTTCCTTTTGCCATTTTACTAATGGTAAATTTATGTGTATCTATTTTAGGTATACAAATAGATACATACTTATATGTTAGTTAAAGATAAAATAATATCTAATTATATAATAATACATATAAATATAAATAAATAAATAAATATATATATATATATATATATATATATATATATATATATATATATATATATATATATTTATATACTTAAAATAGGTACGCATAATATTGTTATTTAATAACGCATATTGCAGTAGAAAAAACAATTAAACACCAAAATGGGAAGGTTTTGTTAATAATATTCTTCCCTTTCAAACTAACCCTAGCCCTCATTCCTCCTATTAAAAAATATATTTACAAATATGCAACTCTTTCTCCATTTTTTGTTGCCACTAGAATGCTTTCCATCATCACTTTCTTTACATATTTCTGGAGAATCCAACACCTTCTCGATGTCTATAGCCACATGATTACTGATTTCTCCATCTAAAACAGGCTGCACACTTCCTCTATGCAGCAAATTATGAGGCTGCACCTTCAACTCTGGAGAAACTGTTGCTTCCACAGTCTTGAAATTAGCCGAACTTGCGAGTTCATTCACCGAATCAGAAATTTTTTCGACGGTTTTCACGATTTCGATGAGCATTGAAGCCACTGTTGCAGCTGGAACTATCGCTTGGAGATCTACGATATCGTTCGTGCTTAATGTTGCAGCTTTGAAGGTTATTTTGAAATCTTTTACAGCATTTTTCGAGGCTTCCACAAAAGGGATTGACACCGATGGATCCGCCATGTTTTTGATTGATGAAGCTAATGCTTTCAGTGCTTTGCTGGATTCTGAACTCGTCTTTCTGCAAAATTCTTGAATTTCACTTTGGAATGCTGGTGGAATCTGCAGGAACGCATTAACAGTAAATAATTATTAATTAATGAACCGCGTGAATTAAAAGTAATTAATTAATCATATTGCTAGACTTTACATAATTCAAAAGAAACGAAGTAAAATGTAATACTTGGAAATCGGAGTTGATGATGAAACCATTAAGAGCTTCAATCTGATAAGCACATTGCCTAGCAAGACCTCCGATCTTCAGGTATTGTTTCCATGGATGACGAAGCCTGAAACGGCCATGTCCAGGTTCCCATGTTGCTAAATTCGCCTGCAATTTGATTAATTATGACAATCATATTGGTGACAACATAATTTGTTAAAATAAAATTGTGAATTTTGAAGATATACTCACCAAAGAGTCCTCCGTATTCTTTGAAGTGAGAACACTTCTGTATTCTTGAAGAAAGGATTTGTCCTTACTAGACACAACTTCTTCATAACTCTCTAAATCTTGAAAATATTCACCTCCAAATCCTGTTAGTACTTAATTAATTAGCCACTTAAATAAAATTAAAAAAAAAACAATTGAAGAATATAAATATAATTAATACCTTCAAGGTAGCTTCCAAGCTTTTCTAAATTGGAAACAATAAGTTTGTGAAAATCTTCACCAGCCCAAACTGGGCACACAAACAAAGATACAACTATACAAGTTGCCCCTCCCATTAAAATTGTCGTCAATCTTTGATGAGCCAACACCAAAAGTTCATCAACTCGACACCCAGAAACAACCACCAAGCTGAATGTTAGTATAAATATCGACACTCCATAATCATATCTCGCCTTGATCCTTGGAAAGAATCGAATGAACGTAGATGCCGCAGCTGCACCAACAAAAAACCAAACGTAATTAATGAAATGATAATATTTTGCTATGATCATTGTGACGACGTTTGTGGGTAAACGTAGAATACCTAGTAAGAAGACGAGGATTCCAAGAACGATGGGTTCTCCTTTCTCTCCGGAGAGGCTTGCCAAGTGTTGGGCTCCGACCCCGAGAGCTCCAGCTGATAATGTTGCAAAGCCTCTATTAAGACATCGGCTTAGGGTTCCACCTACAGTGAACTCGAAAACAACAACTACAGTGAGAACAGCCCACATTCCAGCGACTCCGAAGCCGTCGTAGAGAGGCCGAGCATAGTATAATAGAGAGACAATTGAGAGAGCAAGTCCCACTTTAAGAGAGTGAATGATTCGTCTTGGGTCTTTTTTTCCAACTTCTGTGATGCTCTTTGCAAGCTCAATAACGTTAGCCCTGAAGCTACAAGGCAAGACCTTAAGCCAGCTCCATGCTCTTGCGAAAAGCCCCGATCTTGTTTGAGTTGTTAGACAAGTCTCCATAGCTAAAAACCTATCGATCGCGGTGCAACTTTGAATGAAGAAATAGGCTAAACTTTAGAGGTAGTTTAGCTTTTCTTTGTTCTAAGTGATGAGCTTGGAATTAGATTGAGAGTGTGAGAGAAAGGAGAAGATGAAATGAATGAATGCAAGTAAAAATGTGAAGGATGGCCTGTATTTATAAGGGTGAAACTCAAAAGAACATATATATATTTTGATGGATCATACATGTGTGTTGTCATTCTGATGGATGAGAAGTTAAAGATTTTCTCTCTTTTTTTTTCTTCCTTTGTTTCTATTGCTAGAAGAAGCAGCCCACATTTCAATTAAAATGGTTCAGATTCAGCACTGCACTTGTCAAAATTTAAAAGAAGCAAAAAATGTACCAAAAATTGTTTCGATCCACAAAAGTTCACAGAGCCCAGAAGCTCAAATTCACCTAGCACTAGTTATTTGTGCATTACTGGCTTCAACAAAATGTGCACTAGAACGAAATTGCTCATAGGCTTCCATATATAGGCCTTTTGGAGTCATTTTCTTTATTTTGCCTAAAATACCAATAATCTTATACATGGAAACTTATATATAGCACAAGTTGGCAGCGCTGGTTTCAACTGAATGACTACTGGCAAGCATTTCAAATTGGCTTTTAGAGCATTTTTGTCTTCGCTTACTTGTGGATCTACAATATGAACAGTCATATATATTTTATTTTATCAACATTGTTATGTAGATCTTTTATATGTAGATGTATATGTTTTCGCAGAATGAATGATTTAAATTAAGTACGTGGGAAATTAACAAATGTGATGGTGATTTATAGCTATTAATTAACTGATTACTGTAAAGTTTAAAATGTGTTCTGTATCCCACTTGTGATGCTTAAAAGATTGAGATTAATGTTATGTTAATTGTGAATTAACTCGCATAATTAATAAGTAAAAGATTTTTTTTTTAATCATAGAATTGGGTAGCAGACAGTTTTATTTATCAGAAAGTGGAAGAAAGATGAAGCTAAAGGTTTAAATTATATGGTTCATTTCTGAACAAAGAATCTGCTGATACTTGATGCCCTTTGAAAGAAGGAAAAGGGTAAATTTTCTTTACACATAAGTTGAAAAAATAATAGGTCAATTTTGGTTGAATTAATTTGTACAAATATGTATAAATTACTTGATTTAATTTAAATTTTTTGTTTAAAGTTTTGACACTATTAATTCTTGAGTTTTTAGTTCATATCAATCTACAGATATATTGACAGTTATTGAATTTATATTGAGATTAATTATGTTTTAATTTTCATTTGGATTGAAACTGATTTATTTTTAATAGAAGGGATATTATCAATCATGAGGCAAAGTTTTCAAAAATTTTCAATGGGAGGATAGAAGTTACAAATGATTCTATTACAGGAAACCTGATACTGTTAATTTTAACAAAAATGACAAAATAACTTAAATCCCTAGATCTTTTTTCAAGTTATTTTAGTTCTTCAATTCAAATTTTAACATATGTTTAAAAAAAATTAAAAAAAAAGACTAGAATCAATTTTTCTCAAAGGGAAAGGGGAAAAAAAATAACAATTAGAAATTTTAAAACAAGAAAGGAAAATAATAATATCTTTTAAAGTTCTTTTCAAAAACTTGTAATTTTTTTGTTTTTCAATTTGATAATTTTGATAATATTAATTTTATTTAAGAATATTTAAATAATTTAATTATTAATATTTGTTTTGATAAAAAATAATTTAAATTTGTTTACCCACGTCCTTACCCTTATATAAAGTTAAATCTAACACTAAGTAGTTGTTATTGTCCCTTAAATGAAGGATTTGTAATTTTTGTCCTCCCATTGCAAAAGTCTCAAGAGTGTGTACCCTAATTAATAATCCTTTAATAGATAATATCAATAAATCTGGCTAGTTATAGTTTCACATTAGTTCATCTAAAAACAATACTAAATGGTTTTAGAAGAAATTGTTCATTATTATAGACTATTATGTAATTGTTAGGATTCCAAGTATAAGATATAAAATTTAGATTTTATATTAGAAAATATGAGTTTCTAGTGTGAAGTTTATATGGTTTTAGACTTTCAATCTCAATAACTAATTTTTGAAGTGTGATTCTCCTAGGGTTTATATGTTATCTCTATGTCTCTTAGTTACAATTCTATGTGGGTTTTGGCCTAACCCATCACTTCTCCTTACCAGTTACCAGTTACCAGTTAAGCATGCATGTGTAAATAACATATTAATGATTATGAAATGGTATAATATTTACCATTATATAATATTCCACATATATTTATTTATTTTTAAGTCAGTTTGATTATATTTCAAGATAATTTATCTCTTTTTCATTGGATTCCTCTATTGATGATGTTGAAGCTTCTGATTATTCGGATCCTTGACCAAAGAATATTCTACCAAGGTAATTAAAATAATAAGCTAAGAACGCCCAACAAAACTTAGTGTATGCATGTCGTCCTTATCAGGCAAAAATATTAAAAAAAAAAATTTGAAAGTTAAAAATAAATAAATAAATAAAGTAAGAACCGATTTAAGAGTAAATTGGATCATAATGGCAGGATGACAGTGGACAACAACTCAAAGATGTGGAGATGACTATGGCTTATGGCCATTCATATTATTACAACCCTCTCCATACTTCCTTTTTCGCTTTTGATTATTATTTAATCTAATCTTCATTTTCCTTGAATTTAGCAAAGACTGCGATGTTCGATCTTGGATATTTATAAATACCTACTCATTCAAACACACACACACACACACATATATATACTATAAAAGACAAAAAAGACAGTCATTCTTCAGAGAAAAACTGATATGCTCTGACAAAAATCTTGGACAAGCCAATGGACTCGCAATGTGGAGAGCATTGAAGGTTGAATGAATATGCTTGGATTTAAGAACATGGTGAGAGGTCGTGTGGAAGAAGGCAATTCTTCTTATGGTGACTCTACCAATGGACTCGCAATGTGGGGAGCATTGAAGGTTGAATGAATATGCTTTGATTTAAGAACATGGTGAGAGGTCGTGTGGAAGAAGGCAATTCTTCTTATGGTGACTCTTCTCATCCTGAAATTTATTAAATTGTCTTTTAAAATCTATACATAAATTATCATTGAAAAAATATTACAGTAGTATAGAAGGGAGCAACTGTGTGTGTATATGTACATAAAAAAGCATGTACACCAACGTTTTTTTTTTTTTTTCATTTATTAATATATGTTTTTTTGATAATCGGGAATTCTATCCGTATTTGTTAGAGGATAGTGATCGAACTTACAATCACTATACCAGATAAGTCAAGATTTCACAAACGTGACAGAGGTTTAAAACCTTGAAAGTTCTAATACTTTACTGGTTTTGTTAACCCTTGAGTCTCTCATTCATTAATATTGAAAGGCAAAATTTTACAAGTTTTAATAAAAAATAGTTTTATTGAATTTTTTGTCTGTTAATATTTATTCATTCATTCTTAAAAGAAAGGAACATATATGTTATACATTTACTTTGAACATTTATTTGATTTATTATAATTATTACGAACTAATTAAAAAATTGATGTAATTTTTTATAAAACATTAGATAATATGCAAAGTCAGCAATCACTAGTGATCTAGTAGGATCTAACGTGATTATTAATATGATTCTTTCATTGTATCCATATATAAATATAAATATAGATTGAAAGTGAAGAAACTTACCTAACAATGTCAATGGCAACTTTCTTTAATTTTCTAACAAATGCTTTTCATTTTGTAGCCAAATTTTGTTGTCAAAAAAGCTACTTGTCTTGACATGTATTAGTTTCTTCGTAATTATTGATGGTTTTCAAACTAAGATTAAACTTGTTGGTTTGATTGGTCTAACTAGGATTCATGACCTTACTCAATTTGGTTAAGGCCAATTTTTGGCCCTATAGTTTGATCATTTTGACCTGTATTGAAATCATTATGGGTATAAGCAATCAAACAGTAGAATAACATTGATATGATATAATCGTAATTATTTTATATATATATATTTTGCAACATTTCCTTTGAGGCTATTTTGATAGTCTAGTTGTAATACTACTGAGATTCATGTTGTGACACCCTAACTTCTCAAATTTCAGTAGGATTAGGAAATTTTATGGTCAGGTGGTAAATCATGGTTTAGCCCTTAAGCAATTTTAAGCAATGGTCTTTCCATGACAACATTGTAGGCTGATGAGCAGTCGATGAAGAAGTTTGACATCATGGTCATATGGTTCCTCTCTCCAACTGTGATTGACAGGATGATTATCCCTTAAGGGATGATGTAATCACTAGTAAAGTCACAAAGTGGTGTTGTTCTTGGCTTTAAATTGCATATGTAAGTCTAATCTTTTTCAATGCAAACAAGTACAAGATAATCGTTGCATTTCCATTATTAACTAGGATTAAGTAGACCTCACTATTGCTTATCCTAACTGTTACGATCAAGGTGTCATTGTGAAGATAGTGAACCCATCGGCCATTTGCTTCTATGAAGCTGATAGTCTCTATTTCTCCTTTCAGGCACTTTATTTGTCTTTCATCGAGGGCGTGGACACTAAATCTCGAGCGCGCTTTGATGTGTCTCCAATGTGTGGCCTCCTAAAATTGCCATTATTACATTGACCTCATTGTGGGGTTCTTCTCACTCTTCAGCGTTATGGGTAAAATAGTCTGGCAAGATGCAGTCTGTTTAGGAACTCCCTCGAGTACCCCCATCTGATGGGTTCTTTGATTGTGTTTTTCAAGGCTTAACACTGATTTGTGTCATGCATGTCATTATGTTACTGACAAAACCTCTTGGGGTCCCATCTGGTGTAGTCTTCTTTCAGAGATGTAGAGTTTTGGAATATGTTTATGTCTTCAAATGTCACACAGTTTCAGGGGTTCTTCTCTTAACTGCTTCGGGAAGGCTTTTGTTCTCCCTTCTTTATCAATTCTCTTCCCTTCTTATTTGTTCTCGTTTTTTGGAGGGGCGCTAGTCATTGTTTTTGAATCAGTATTTTCTAGACAACTTTCGAGCTTTCGATTTGTAGGTACCTCTCAAACATTTTGAATGTGTGGGCAAATTCTACCAATGATTAATGTTAGAATTGATTCTTCTACAACAAATGACACTTTCGAAAACTCAACATTAAAACGCTCCAAATATGACTTCTATGTCTCGTCCATTTCTTGCTGCACATTCCCAAGGTGACTTATCAACATGAAGAATTGTTTGGTCACTTGGAGCTGTAAAAAGAATTGTGCAGACAATTCCATGAGCCTCCATAACGGAATGTCCATTAATTTATTTTTTAGTTGTCTTCTTTTAAGAGTCCTAACTGGCATTCAGGTAATTGTGTAGATCATGTCATTGGATTCGGTAATTAGGATTACCTAAATTGTCAAAAATAATCCTTAAGCCAAGACATGGTGGTGACAAGTAGTTTGTACTTTCATAACATGAGTTAACTTTTGCATATTAAGGGTCAATGCATGTTAACTTTTGCATATTAAGGGCCAATGCTTTTATGACACAAGTTATTATTGAGATATCGTAAGCTCATATTTTGATAGAATGATTTGTGTTTTATACATTGATTGGTGTTGTCATGACGTAAATTTTGATATATGTATCGCCAGTTGATGTCACCTTGATATGAGTTATATTTTATACTTTTCAGGTTCGTGAGTTATGTTTTAATATTAAATTGTTGATGTTGAAAATCACACTAATCAAAAGTATATAAAATCATGAGTAAAATTGAAAAAAATAATAAAACTGTGAATTTGTAATAAACGGAGTGACATTTTAAGATAATTTACTTATTATTTAAAAACTTATAACTACTGTTATGTTGTCGGTGTTCTAATTATAATTTGATAATATAACAATATGTATGCTAAAAGCTATGTCACGATATCTCTATACAATCCTCAATTTGTCTTCAAATAGAAATCTCACAAAATTTCTAACAATTTCATCTCCTAACAAAATTAGATAATCTTATTTCTACGCCCTTCTTTATTAAAATGATTTATAAATTTTATTACATTAAATAATAAAATTTTTTGTCTAAATAACTTCGTATCTAGTGAATTAAATTGGACCTAACAACTAAATTGGCAATAACGAGACGCAGAAGCCTAAGCGAAGCCTAATAAAACATTGAATGCATCTCACAAATATCATTAGAGATCACTTTTCAAGTTAGGGCCAAATTTTTTAAAGTAATAATGACAAATTCATTATTTTCAGTTGTACTTAGGGTTGGATTCGAACCGACCTAATTCGAGCTCGAGCTTAGCTCGATTGAGCCCGAAACGAGCCAACCTTAGCAGAGCTTGGTCAAGCTCGAGTTACTCGTCAGATTTTTTAATTAAAATTTTTGATACAAAACGACGTCATTTTAATCAATATATATTAAAACGACATCATTTTGATAACGAAAAATGAGCCGAACCGAATTTGAGCCAACCTTAGCCAAGCTCGAGCTCAAACTCGAGTCATCTATATATGAACCGAGCCGAGGTCAAGCTCAGCTCTGCTCGAATCCAGCCTTAGTTGTCCTCATCTATATATGAACCGAGCCGAGGTCGAGCTCAGCTCTGCTCGAATCCAGCCTTAGTTGTCCTTAATATATATATATATGTATATATATTATTTAATTTGAAATTCATGAAAACATTACCCAAAACATATAAATTATAAAATTTGCATAAAGCTCATTTGAGTTTTTATAGAATTTCCAAGAAACCTTCCCTCTGTGAAACTCTTTAATTATTTTTTCAAGAGTTTCACTTTCTAAATTGTACCCAAATTATCATTTCAAGTGACTTGTTGGACATGCCAATTAAGGGTGAGCAAAAAAATCAACGTGGAATCAAAACCGTTGGTACCCATCTTTCGATTCTAGTTTTCATCTTAAACTAACCTATTGTAAGTAGGTTTTGGCTCTAATTTATCGAATCGATTGATTTTGATTCCAATTTTGATTCTCTCTTATAAAGAAACATAACCGAATTTGAAACCAAGATCTAAATATAAATTGGGAGTTAACATATAAACACTTGGAATTTTGCAGTCACGGTTTGAAGCCGTGCATTTAGTTTTCTATCTATTTCAAATTTTTGCCTAAAATTGGTGTAGAAACTGGTCTTAATGTTGGCTATCAGTGGGTGAACAGTCTCTCAACTTTTTGGTCATTTTATTGTAATGAAATATGGGAGCCACTAGAGGCACTTATGGATTCTACAAAATGGAATTTAAAATATAGTGTAGGTTCCGAGTAAGAATCAAAACCTATCCGAAACTTAGTATAGGTTTTGGATAGGAACTGATCTTATAAGTTTTAGATTATGGTACTTATTTTTAGGAATTGGGTAAGTTTTGATTCCGATTCTAGTTTTGTATATTTTCATAGGACACTCAGACTTGCTCGCCAATTAGTCAAATCAATAACAATAATGTAATTAATAATAAATAACAAATATGTAGGTAAAATTAAAATATGTTTTACATTATATTTATTGATTGAAAGTAGTATGAAATGTGTGGGCAGTGGCTATTGCGCTGTTCTTACTAGGCTAACAGCCGAAATAGGCCGTAAGTAGAAGGAGAAGCCCACTGAAGCCGAATGAAGAGATTCTCAGAAAGCTAATAAAACATGCCCATGACGAAAAGTCTTGAGTTGACCAAAAAGGTGTAAACAAATTTGGTTTAGAAATCATATTAGAAATTTGTGGAACAGGCTTTCTGCTTTCCCTTTCTATTGATTTTCTGAATCTCGTAGAAATCTAAGTTATCCGCAAAAATTACCCAAAAAAATAGAGAAGAAAATTGAGTCAGACTGATGAAGCACCAGTTACATCAATTGACAGTGGCGAGTCTTGCAGTTGCAGAGCTTTCACTTTAAATTATTTAGTACAAACATTTGACACATCATGTGTAAAATTGGGTCAATAAATGATGTAATGGGCTTCCAAAAAATTAAATAAAATTTTGGAAAAAATTATTTCAAGAAACATGTAGGAGACCACTGCCCTAAATATGATAATTGGAATCTCATGATTGAGCTACAACACAAACAATTTTATAGAAAGGAAACCAATTCTCAAGGCCCCATGTCTCTTTTATCATTGTTTTTAAATTTAGTACTATGCAACTTGTCTCATGGGCCAACCCCCAGTTGGCAATATATTTCTCCATCAATTTAGTAATATTTTCGAATCAATTTTATTTAAAAGTAATATTATATATACAAACAAATTATATAATTTTACGTATATAAACTGAGATGATAATATTTGATTGAATAATTTTGAAATAAAAGAAAAAATAAGTAATCATAACATATCATTTCAGTTTATATAATTTATTTGTATGCGTAATTTTATTCAATGTTTATTATTTATATATGTGATGATTTTGAAAGACAAGTGTACATGGGTAGGTTTAAAATATTAATTTTAGGGTATGACACAAAGAAACACAACAAAACATAGATTGAAAGATACATAAGAAGATTGCAAGATTTTGATAGAGAAGTAAATTGCATATGTCTTATGTACAAATATTTGTCTATACTTTATGAAGCACTAAATTGGACCTCCAAAACTTGAGCATCCGTTCAAGATCGTGAAAGAAACACATAATATAAAAATATAGATTTGAGAAAATGAAGCAAAAGGGGGAAGTGGATTTGAAAATTAATTAATTAATTAATACCTAACAATGGGTATCTGTCAATAAGAGAGCTACTTTGGAGTCATTACAATGCCGGTTGTATTAAGATTGAAGCAACCTTTATGGAGTTTGAGTTGCCTCAAAATCAGCAAGCATACCAAAATGGAGTGGCATGGCATCTAGAGATTCTTAATTAATTAATTAATTAATTAGCACTATATTATAAAAGGGAAAATATAATATAAAGTTTTAATTAGTGGACTTACATCATTTCAATTCTTTTTGGTCATTCATTCATACTTTGGTCTTTGTGATCGATTGATAATTTTTTCATGTCCTAAGTTTCATTTCATGAAAGCAACTTTCATGTCACAATCCAATTTTTGTATAGATCATCATAGATTTTTAAGTGCGTGTTTTATTAATTCTTTTCAGGATTCTGATTCATCATTTTCATTTTTCAAACACAAAAGAAATATTGTGTTTAGTCTAAGCTTGTTTTACATGAACAATTTGAAAATTCTAAAAGTTTTTTTTTTTTGGGGTGTATTTTCACTTTTAAAAAAAAAAAACTATAATCCAAAAAAGTGGGTATTCTTTATATAAATATTATAACTGTCTAATTTATTCATTTTCAAACACTTTATTTATTTTTCTATGTTGTTGTCATATTCAAAATTGTTTTCAAAAACAAAGTCATTGGACACCTTAAAAATGTATCAAATCATTAATTGGTCAAGAATATATATAAAACTATATATATATATATATATATATATATATATATATATATATATATATATATATATGTATATATATATTGGCATATAATTTAGATACACAGATTATATATCCTCATGTGATTAAGTGATTTTGAATTAAAAATAAAATAAGAACAATACTATACATATCCATTTTAGATACACAAATATATACACACTTATACGTGTCATCATATGATTTGATGTTGTTTTATCTTTATTCTAAGATCATCTAATTATATAATAATATATACAAATATGTATATATATTTATGTATCTAAAGTAAGTACGTATAGTTTTATTGATAAAGTAATACTCAATTATATGATGACACATTATCTATGTATCAAAGTTGTGTATTCAAAATATATACACATAGTATTACTCCAAGTTTATGAGCTTTATTTTTATGGTTGAAAAAGAAATTTTTTACAATAAATATACATATAAACAACCAATGATGAAACATATATTATGTATATAATAATATATTATCTAAATATTTATTTAAATATTTAAAACTGCTCATATTTATTTTTATTGATATATAATATGTGTTAAAAATAACATTTAATTTTATTTTAGAGACCCACGAATCCGAAAGTGGTAAACATTTATGCCAGAATAGTTTGGCAAAGTCATGTAATTAAATTATTAAATTTGTAAGTTATGGATTTGATCTTCCAATGGATGGTTGTCTGGTGGCTTAGAGACAAGATTATCTAGAACATATCATAACATTAAATTATTATTTAAAAAATAGGAAAGAAAGGGTCAAAGATATTATTAAATTGGATGCTTTTTTAAGCAGTGGTTGCCTAACAAGCCAGTTGTTGATTCTCCATGGATGAAGAAAGGCCACGTGATTTGCTTTCAACAGTAAAGTTTTTAGACTAAGTCAATCGAGCTAATTACAACATAATTAATTAATTAATTTCCTTCAATAATTTCAACAATTAGGTTATAATTATACACAAAATCATCATAAATTATCTCTAAATCTTAACAAACCTTACATGTGATATGGAAATAACCCATATGATTTTGATTAATATATGGAAGATAATGTATTATTATTATTGTGATAAGACTTGTGTGACAGGGTGCTTATAATAATTAATAGGCGAAAAGACTTATTCCCACCGATTTGGTATAAAACTAAATTCATATCCATTAATTTTTTAAAATTTAAATACTTACTTATTTATTAAATTTTATTATTATTATCAGAGACAAAATTATTATTTAAAAATTTTATTTAAACTTATATATTATGATCACTTTTAAATTTTGAAATTTTTATTTATATCTCATATTATTATATTTTTTAGGTTTAAAAATTAACTTTTTTCCTCAACTTGCACATGGAAAAAATGAGAGTTTGTAACCCTAGGCTTGGGGAAGGGGGAAAAAAGTCAGTTTTTAAACTTAAAAAATATAAGTTTAAGGGACAAAAATAAAAATTTCAAAATTTAAAGGTGCTCTTAATATATGAGTTTAAATAAAATTTTTAATTAATAATTTTATTTCTAACGGTAATAATAAAATTTAATAAACATATAAATATTGTGTTTTTACAAATTAACATATGTGAGTTTAGCTTTAGGCAAAACCTTAGGTGGGAATAAGTCTTTTGGTCTAATTATTAATTATAATTAATCTAAAACTGTTTAAGAGTTTATTTAAATGCAAAAGTTCCCAACAATTTTTTTGTTGGCAGTTATATTTATTGGGGAGAGGCAAATAGCCTAACTTGTATCCTTTGATTAATGGGTGGTCCATCCATGCCTTTGTTCTTGCTGGGACAGCTGCATCAATCATGTGGCCTTATTGTTAACACTAAAATTACGGCTGCACACTTTTAATACATAGTTGATGTGTCATCATGTGATTAAAGAATTTTAAATTATATAAAAAATAATATTTAATTATATTATGACATATTAATTATATGTTTAACTATATACTAAAAAATGTATACATATAATATTGCTTATCTTCAATGGAAAATTGCTTTTGGAAGATCAAAGTGAAATGTTTAAGGAATAAGGAAAAACATAAAATTTGAGATCTGAAAATTTGAATTCTAATTACAATTCGTCTTAATGGATTGTATTCGTAATTCCTGTCATATTGAGATCCAAAAATTTGATTCTGATTACAATTTATATTACTGGATCGTATTTGTGTCATGTTGAGACCCAAAATTTTGGGCTCCATGAAAATGATTAATCTCTACACATTAAATAATAATGGAGTTACAATCAAAATGGGTCAAGATCATCTCTTAATCAAGTGAACCAATTTGATGGAATGCAGCTTTCATTTTCATAAAATATGGTTATGGATAATAATTAAACAATTCAAATAATCAACCAAATAAAATTCCTTTTCATTTGACCACCTAGAATTGATAATTTTCCCTAATAATTTTTTAATTGAAGTAAAAATACCCATCTTCATTCAATCCAACATCATTATAATTGATTGAGAGAGAGAGAGAGAGAAGGGATTAAGGATGTTTACCATTATGGGATGATTAGTAAATTAAACACGTTTTAAATCAAGATTAATCCACAATGAGAATGAAAATGATAGTTAATATAAGTTTGTTAATTAATTTTCACTCTTATCACTCCAAGTCTTTCACTTTCAAGCTTACCCATTTTATTTTAAAAAAAAAAAAAAACTCCTCAACAAAACTGGAATTAGTTGAATAATGTAATAGGGCATCTTCAAACAAGTACAATCAATTGAACACTACATAGTTAAATAGCTATGCATCAATTTTTGTTGTCATTGCTACACTACTACCACAATCTTAACGTTATCACGAGCTTTAGCTTCCACCATCCTTTGTTTTATTGATAGTAGATATGTCATCAATGAGTCCTTCACTTAAAAAAGTTGTCGATGACTTAATTAAGTGGAGGTTATCATCGACTACAACATGAAAATTGCAACAAAAATATGATGGTGGCGGCCGACAACACATATGATAGAGAATGAAAAAGATGATGGTACTAGAGAAAAGATGAATTGAAGGGTTAATAATATGAGACAGGTTCTAAGAAAGAAAATTATGGAATTGACTGAAAATTTATAAAGAAGAGGATGAGAGTGAAAAGAAAATTAAACAAAAAAATAATTCTTACGTAATTTTAATATTCAAAAGGTTTTTTTTATTTTTTTTAAATTTAGGGTTATATAATAGTTTTTAGAAAAAATTTTGTGAATAATTTTACTCGCTAATGTTGTGTACCGATATTTTTTATTAATAAAGTTTGAATTTAAATAAAAAAAGCATTGTTTATTTCATTTATAGTGAAAAAAGTGCTTTAAGTGGGAAAATGTAAGGTGGTAATGTACTCACTTGATGAACACTTTGTCAAATCTAAAGGCATAAGACTATTTTAAACAAACTTTAAGAATGAAAAATGTTTATTATAGGGCAATCAACTATTTCCCACTCAAGTTTGCTGAAATGTTAAATTCTCACTTTTTAATTTTTAAAAAAGTCAAATTTTTACCTATTATTTACTTTTATTAGTAAATTTATCAAGTTTTTTTTATAAATAATTATTTTGTCTTTTTATTGAAATTATAAAACTATCGTTAAAATTTAAAATAAATATCAAATTATTAATGTATACTTACCAATTTTAAAATTTATCAGTAATACTATTTAAAAATATTAAATCTCTAACTAACTTTATTGTATTACATTTTGATAAGTTCTTTTGACGTGTATTTGTTCTTTTTAAAATATTGAGGGGTATATTAAAATTTTAATAATTTCAAAACATCTTTACACCTTTTTTGAATTTCTGAAAATCTTAAAAATTTTATTGACACTTTTAATATTTTAAAAAATTATAACTTATTCTATAAACTTTTGAAAATAAAAAATATAAAAACAATATGAAAAAGATACAGAGAAAATTAAAAAATTTAATAAAATTTATAAAATAACTTTCATATTATTTGATTTAATAAAGTTCATTAATGTTGAGCGGTTATTTAATTTTTTAAAAGTTAAAAAATAAAAAATTATGATTTGAATAAACATTGGGCGGAAAATAGACTTTTTGAACCATTATTATATTAATTATCCCAACAAAAAATAATTTTTTTAAAATTAGAAATACAATATTAAATTATTAAAATAATCAAAACTTAAAAAAATTATTAAATTCAATTAATTTGACGACAACGAATAATTAACGTTATAATCTCCTCACATTTAAAACCCGAAAGCCCTTCAATCACGCTTGGGTGGAGAAATACCTGCCACGCAAGAAAATAGCCCGCTCACTCAAATGTCAGTAACCTGAGTCTCTGACACGACCCTTTTTCAACCAATCCACTTCTTCCGTGTTGACCACGCGTAACCATTCGCGTGGACCAATCATGCACACTTAACATTCAAAAGTTAGACGGTATCACAGTCCTTTTTTGTCGTTATTAAAAACATGCTAGAAACTAGATACTGCGTACTGATTACGTCACTATCATAATTGTTTCTTGCACGCAATTGCAGTTTTATCGTAAGACTATCCATAAAATCTTGTAGTGTGATCCGTCATTATAACCGTTAGATTAAGAACAAAGATGTGATGATTGTGATTAACGGTGGTTAGTTAACGAGATTAAGCGTTTGACATAGACGTGAGAATACGTTGACAAAAATTGTTGGATGGGCGGATAATAAGTTCAAAAAGGGGGCCAATAGAAAGGGAGGGTAAAAGCGTCAACGGAGAAAATTAAGGAAAGAGACTGAGAGGACAAGCCCACGTGTCAGTGAAAAGGTGACCGTGGGTAGAGCGGACAGTTTGTCATATGCTATTACAGGGTGCCACGTGTCCAATCAACTAAATTCATCCGACAAGGACAAGCTTGAAGATTTATCCGCATTAAATTATAAAGAGGAAAAAAAGCAGTTGCGGAGCGACCCATCTAATCTCTGATTGGTTACTTTCTTGACCTTGTGAACACGTGGGGCCCGTTGATTCGTGAAACTACACGCCTCACGAAAAGAGGAAGGCAAAGGGCAAAAAAGAATTTTTAAAAAAGATTTTTTTATTGGGTGGCGGGGGCCACACTTGGGAAGGGGAGACGAATCTTCGTCTGTATGGTTAGAGAGAAAGCGGGTAGGGGGTCTCATGTGTCGACGCGTGTACAGTTGAGTGGGGCTGAGTGGGAGCCACTGACACTGTTGTTTTGCAAAAGTCCAAACCCAATTCTCTCTCTCCCTCTTTGATCCGATATTAATAATCAATAAAGTGCTTTAAGGGTAATCAGAAAGAGGCACGTGGGTCGACGCGGCGGGACCCGCTGCAAGGCCTAACTCTAGCATTTAGTGCGTGTTGTGACGTGGCGGAACCTGGACCCTTCAGATAATTCAAATTTATTTTTATGAAAATATATTCTATATAAAGAAGAAATAAAATTAAAGGTCCCACCATAGATGTTTAGTCTTGTCAAATTCAATAAGTTCACACGCTAAAATTTTAATTCTTAAAAAAAAAAAAAGCTGAATTTCAATAATTAAATTATTTAGCTATAATTTTATTTGACAGACTTGCAATATTTTTTCGATATTTTCAAATAAATGTACTAGTCTTACATGAAAAAAAGAAAAAAAGAAAATTATTTGTTAATTATTTACATGAAAATTGACTGTTCTTAATTAATAGAAATTTCATTGTGATTCTATAACTGTCCATGCCTAATCTTAATTATTGATGGAATTAGTCAGATGTTTGTGAACGAAAGAGAACGAATATTTTCATTTGAATTATACAAAAACGACAAATTGTCAATTTTGAAAATGAGATATAATATACTTTTTTAAATTTTTATCAAATATAGTTGATAAATTTTTTTAATTTTTAGAATAATATATTGAAAAAATAAAAATAAGTTTGATTATTTTAATAATTATTAAAATTGTGCAATTTTAATTGCATTGCACTATTCCAATACAATTTTATTGAATCTCACTATTTCAATATGATTAAATCACTTTTTATTAAATTTCACCATTTTAATATGATTATAATATTAATTTTAATTATAATCCGTGCGATTACAAGTTTGGGACGATAATAATTAGAGTTTGGATTTTGATTTTTTTCATGTGAATATAAGACTCTAAGTGATAAATTTTTATATCGGTGAAATAGAATAAAATTTGTTTATATTTTAGAGATGTATATGATACTTATCATATAATATTTATATATTTTATATTATAACATAAATACAATTTAACAATTATATATAACATTTGATTTTGAACGTAAAGTGGAAAATGTCATTTCTTAATTCTAAGAGTGTCAATTCATCATTTAAATATAATTTAAATAAAAAATAACCATTTTATTTATTTTTAAAATATCAAGCATCATGGGTGACCAAATATCAACTTCAAATTATGTCATGTTATGATATAATAATTAAATTTCAAAATTTTTGTACGGCAAGAAAACATATAATAAAAGCAATAAATATTTAAAATCAAATGTTTATTTATCACATGCTTTGGCCACTAGGGTGTTTGAAAATTTATTTATAATTTTAATAGGACATGATTATTGTTATAAAATTTTTGACAAGGTGTTGAACAAAATTAAAATATTTAAATGTTTACCAAAATTTTGGAAATCACAACCTTATAAAATTTAATGTGTTGTCAATTTAATATAATGTGACCTAACTTTTAACTTCAAATACCTAAAATCAGATGGAAAGAAGCTTAAAAAAAAAAAAAACATGGTCAATGAAAACATAGTGGAAAAAAGATGAAACCTTTTTTCCCAATGATTACAAGCACTTGAGAAAAAGATTGTTCACAATAAAAAGATCATAACTTGAAAGAAACCCAAGTGAGTGAAATCCGAAAACATGATTTAAATTCTTAATTTATCTGATATAGTAATATAAAGATTGATCATTATACTCAGGGTTTTATTTATTTAATATAATTAGTTTAATTCTAAAAAAATAATTTGACTTAAATAAAATTTTTCATTATAAAAACAAAAAAAATCTAAGGCCATGTAAATTTGGTAAAACAATAATAATAACTTCTTTATTTCTAAGTGCAAATATAAAAATATTTAAAAAATTTCATAATAAAAAGTTTTTTTTTTTTTTTTTATATATAACTACTATAAGAACTCTTGAAACATGAAATGATGATGAGTGTGACATATCAGAATTCATATATCAAGTGTTTTTAAGAGTAAAATAAATACAATAAGGTTATCTTCAAATGAATTGATAGTGTGAACATTGTTTTATAATAGTCTTAATTCAAATTATATATTTTATAAAATAATGAATCATCATTGTTATTGTTGGTTTGGTAGGGAAGAATGATGTAGTTGTTTCATTTTCAATCTCAATAATAATAGATTAAATTTTGAATGGTGGCCTTTGAGGGTGTTCAGTCACCCACTGTGCAATCTAGAGGATGAATTAGTCAATACAAATCTATGTGACATTGACTTTTGACTCAAAGAACATAAATACTATATTTGTTTTAGGAGTTGGATGGATGCATTTTTCATATAAAAGTTAACATTATTGATCAGTTTTCTTGCATAGTTTAATCATGAGAAATTATATAAAATCACCCTATTTGGATAAGAATAAGGACTAACATATTTTCATTTTTCTTTCCCCAAATGACAATTATTTACAATTAATTATTCTTCCCCATTTTTTAATCTTTACTTATCTTTGTATATTCACCCTACATCATAAGTGTTGGTTTTGACTAGAAACCCATGATCTTATCCAAAAAAAAAACATATGGTTAGAGTTTGAAAAAAAAAAGATTGATTGATAACATGGTTTTGGTCAAATAAATTTAGTTTCGTCTAACTTTTATTTAATACATTTGTGTACATTCTATTCTAATAAGGTGTTTTAAATAGATTTGACCAAAATTTGAAATTCAAAATTTAAGTTCAGATTTTATTTCTCTTATCTTATTTCTCTTCTTGTTTTGTGTGGGATATCTAACTTAAATTATATTTAATGTTCTAATATAAAGGTTATTGTCAGAAAGGTCACACTTCGTATAATAACATTTGCAAAAAATTTGAAAGATGTGCCTAAATGAGCTAGAGGTACTAAATATGCAAAAAAACATGCATAGATTAAAGAGCAATAAGATACCATGTGTGTATGTGAATGTGTCATATTGCCAAGTATGTGAGTGGTAATTGCAAGAGTAGGGAGTCATGTAGCCGATGATATTATCAAGGCAAGTATGTATGGTTCACATGCTTTTTCGTAAGAGTTTTGTCAACTGCACTGTCATTTCCAAGTGTTAAGAACAACATAAGAGAAAAAAACTTTGAAATGTTGATGCCACATTCTTCTTAAGCTTCCATACCTAATTGCGATACAAGAAGAATGACTCAAAGTTATGCTTATCATCAACTATAAATGTGTCTTGTGGCACCAAGTTATTACGCTATTAACATGACTATGGATGAGTATCTATACTTGACTCTTGACTAATTCATTTAACAATGACCCATAACTTCAATGATGCAACACCCATTATAACTTCTATGGATGAGTCTTAATTTATTAGCGTCCACTTGAGGGTTTCGTAAATCTTTGAAAGACTTGTTTTAAGACATTATTGATAAAGGCCAACCGTTCATGTTGAAATTAGATTTTAATGGTTCAGTTGGAAAAGGCCAATTAAAGTATTTGGTTGTGATGATTTCTTTGGAATTGGTTAATTGGACTATAATGATTCCTTTGATATAGTCATTTTTTTTATTGAGGTTAGCCATTGATATTGAAATTGAGTTGTAATCACATGAATAAGGTCAAACTGGGTGGTTAGGGTGTAATAATTTCTCTAAAATTGATTTAAAATCATCCCCAATATTGACTAAACATTGTTATAGGATTTTGGAATTCATTTCATAAATTCTTCTTTAATTTTTTTTCATTTCTTGTTTTGGATTTTGGAGTCCATTTCAAATATCTCTACACAACACAAGAAGAGAAATAAACCATAAACTCATACTTTGAGTTTTAAATTTTGGTCAAAGTTTGGCTGAAACACCCTATTCGGTTAGTATTTGTGTAAATATATTAAACAAAAGTTAATAGAAACAGGACAAATTTGGCTAAAACCTTTAATTTGGCCAAATACATAGATCTTTGTTGGCCTAACGAAACCAACAACTTTTCTGTTTGATCAACTTTTTTCTTCATTCATCAACCTTTTTTTTTTTTTTTTTGCCAAAACCATGAGTTTCGACTACAAAATTGCAAACTTAAAAAACCTTATTTATTTGGTCAAAACTGATTGATCTAGCTAAAAAACGTAGTGACTAAACTCTAAACTCTTTTGAAACCATTAATTCAAAGGTTCCAATATACTTACACTCTTCAATAAACAATAAACACCACAATAACAATTCATCATTTGCATCTGAGTTGAAGAATGTTATCTTAAATAAAAAAATATAATGAAAATAAAGAGATTCAATGAAGATAAAAAAGAGTGAATATAGGGAGATGTGTAATTGTGATAAGTGAAGATAATGATATTTTCGGTAGTAAGAATTGTTAATGGTAAAGAAGTGTCGTTTGATAAGAAAAAAATGTTTATGTTATAATAATCCGCTGTTCTAACATATATATATATATTTTGCTTATTATATAAATTATATTAAATAAAGTAATTAATACTCATTATTTGGAATTCACAAATAATTGTCTTTTATCTTGATTGGAATTTAAGATACCCAACCAAGTGTAAAAAGGACTACTCACTTTCTTGAAACTGCTAATTATAGGAGTAATTCAATGCATTTGGAATAAATATCCACAAGGGAAATTTGTCAAACAACAAAAGGTTCACACGCTAAAAAATAAAATATTTAATATAATAAATATCTCGGTCACATGTTAAAAAAATCACAATATAAATATCAATGATATAGATATATAAAACGATAATTAATTAAATAATAAAATTATATACAGAAACAATTAATATCATAATATAATTATATATTATTTTATCTTTAATTTTTAATTATTTAATTATATAATAATATATTATTCTTTGTACATATTATATATAGTAAGTTATACATATAATATTATTCTTAATTAAAATAATCTTATTTGTGGGTGTATGTATAAAATTAATTAGTACTTTAGAGGTTATACATGTTTAATCTCTAAATTGGGGTTGGATGAATTTGTCTTAATATATAAAAAAGGTTTTGACCAAAGTTAATCCATATTTCCGATGAAGGCAGAAAAATTTTGACCAAAAATCTGCACAAATTAAATTTCGTTCAAATGGGTTCAAAAAGCTATATAAAGTGTTTAATACTTTTATTTTATAGTTTTTTGTTATTGTTTTCATGTTTATGAATTAGGGTTTGTGTTTTTCTTTTTAAGTTGAGGTCTAGGGATTGTTGGTAATGAATGTTGTGTTTTTTAATTAGAATTGATTGATTATTTTAAAAAAAAAATTTAGATAAGATTATACTGTATTATTTGGTTGAAAATTCAAGATTTGACATAAAAATGATCAAAATCTCATTGGTAGGTATTTAGATTTACAGGGTAAATCACGTTTATTAATGAGATTTTGACCAAAGAAGTTTACGTAAGTTTTTGAAATAATAAAATTATATATTGCTAGATATTATAATGCAAAGTAGATATTAAATGATATTTTTCAGTAAATGTAATGAAAGGGTTAAATGATATTTTACTAGACAGTTAATAGATATTTTATAGTCGATGTTTATGAGATTTTTTTTTTTTTATATTTTATTATATTCTAATGCTTAAAAGATTAATGGATATATTTTTTATATATATTTAGGTCGTCATATAGCACAATTTCTTGGGAGAAGATTTTTTTTTTTTTGATATTGGATAATTTTGTAATTTAAGTTATATTTTCATAAATGTTGTTTTACTTAACAAAAATTTTCAATTTTTTCAAAAATCAACATTCAAACATAAAATGAAGAACACCTTTTTATGTTGTTAACCTAGAGTCGAGGCATGCAAGGTTTCATTCGTTGCATTATCTTAGAGTCTAGCTAATGGTTCGTAGACACAATGATGCTCTATGGTAAAGATCTATGGGAAACTCGCAAATAGTCAAAAGAAACTATTTCACAAAATATGCTTCATAATTTTTTCCTAGATGTTGAGTTGTAGAGGTTTAATGTTGTCCTCATTCATTATGTGCTCCTTTGATAAACAAACAAGGGCCTTTGCTTCCGAGTTTTTGTTTCGAATGAATGAAATTGACGTTTACTTCAACACGCTGGAGTTTGCAATGCGATAACACTTAGGCTTAGTCATTGCACTAACATCTAATGTTATATGTTGTTATGACGAACCAAATCAAGGAGATGTAATTTTCAAGATGTGTCATAACAAAGTAGAGGCTCAGGTGATTGAAGAGTATTCTTTTTGAGATGCAACAATATCGTACATTTTGTTTAAAACACTATAACAAAAGAATGTGATCATTTTTTTCTCTTAAAATCATATGAATAAAAAAAATAACAACAAAATAACTATATATATAAAGCAAATTTTAAATAAATAACTAAATATATATATAGTTATAACTCATTGACTGATGACCAAATAATGAGATATTTGTTGAGACAGTGGGGTTTACATGGAACAACACTGTACATTTGGTAAATAATAAGTACAGTTTTAAATTTGAAAAAAAGAGAATTTAATTTCCAAAAATTAAGAAGGTGGAGCGCGTGGAAGTGTCGGCCAGAAAGCGCGTGGAAAATGTTAGATGGGGTGGGGTCAAGAGGATTGAAAAATAGAACCAATAATACTTGCGTATTGAGGCAGGCAGGAAATGTAGTAAAGAAAATAATGGCCATAGACATTTATAGAGAACACAAATGGCCAATTAATATTGTGGTCCACTTTGAAAGCTACCTCTACCTTCTCAAAATTTTAATTATTTCTAAATTAATCAACCCTATATAGATATTGATATATATATATTGTTAACGGGAATCTTATCCGAGTCAGATTATCATTTTCAAAGTTAAACAAATCAAATTGTATAAGACAAAAGAGATTTGAATACATACTTACTTATATATCAAATCTTCTTTTTTGTTATTCAGATTATCTATTAAGGATTAAATTTTTTGACTATTCCTTCAAATAAGAGCATTTAAAAATTATCATATTTACTCGAAGGTCATCCTTAGTTATATTTACAATTATGAAGTTTTTTTAAAGTAATTTTTTCAGAAATTTACAAATATGACAAAAATTTAAATCAAACTCTTTTACTTAAAAATTCTAATACTTCATCAGTATCATATCAATTTTCTTCAATCATTTTTACAACGTAATTACAATGGTAAAATATGTTTTTTATATATTAGACTAATGCACTGACATCATATATTTACGATATTTTAAAAATAGAAGTAAATTAATTTATGAGTAAAATTATTAAATTTATCATATTTTCTTCAAATTTAAAATTGAAAAAAACATAAAAGATTGGGAGAAAGTTTTGGGTATCATACGTTCATCTTTAAAAAGATTAAAAATTATGTAAATACAATGGTAGAAAACCTTACATTAAATAGAGAGACCTAAATATGCATCATTTTTAAAATATTAGAGAAATTAAATAACCTTTGAGAGAATTTTAGTGATTTTTTGAAGCAATAGTTTGAAATATAGTTTAAGTTGAATATTTAGATAAATAAATTAATTTTAGGGAAATAGTTTTATGGAAAAGGTAACAGCAAGGGATAAGATTGATAATCCAAATAATTATAGGTGTGGTATGAAATCAATTGTATATAATATAAACTGTTTAATTTGTTCTAAGGACAAAAAGGAGATACACCGAGACTTTGTACACCAATTCAAACTATAATTTAATTGCTTTATTAATATATTATTAACCCATTTTGAAAATTGAAAAATATTTTGCAAATTTTACTTATATAAATGGTTAAGTTCTTAATTAATTATTATTTAGATAAATCCATGTTGGAGATTAGCTCACCAACCCGATGGAGATTAATTATTATATATAATTTTCCCTTTTTGTGACAAAAAATTATCACATCATACAAGCAATAGAATCCTAGAAAAAATAATTATAAATAAATATAAATATATTCACTTTGATTATTCAATTATGGTATTGACATGATATGATGTAAGTAGTTACAAGATTGGTACAAACACCAAGTTTTTTTTTTTTTTTTAAAAGTATAAAATCTCAAGCTTTCTCATTGCTCTTTTATTTTTATTTTTTTGGGTCATTTTCTTGTGAAAAGGAATAAGGGATTTGAAAAAGAAGAGACAACTAGGAACAAGCTAACAGTTCATCATAAAGTCTTCAAGTACAGAAATTTGAGACTCTCAAAATGGACTATACCCTCTTAAATTATTATTAATATGCAAAGATTCAATAAGATTCTACAATTTATAAGCCTAAGTTTTGGGCTATTAATGATGTGATGTTTTGAAATCAACAAATTAGTACCCATTAAGGGAACACATTAGGACGGCCGTGTAGAAGGGTTAAACCTTTTTTTTTTAATTTAAAAAAAAGAATTCTAAGTTATTTTCTATATTCAATATATAAATAATACCATATTAATGCCAATTGTTGGATTGATTATTAATTAATAATCTGCCAAAATTTCAATTAGTTTATGAATTAATATATGATAACATTTTCAGGTGAGATTCATTATCAATAGTAAGTTTTGGGTATTGCCACAATAATCAATTATAACCAAAGGTAACAATATAAAAAGTATTGAACTATTGCCTTTTTTAATTGAAGTGACTAATTTTTTTTTATTAAATGGATCAAATTTTTAAAATTTTTTATATTGAAGAAATTAAACTTTTATATTATTTTATTAAAGAAAACAAATTTTTATTAAAAATATTAAACTATTAACTTTGCTTCAAAAAGAAAAAAAACAATAACTCTAATTTTGTTTATTAAATACTTTCAATAAAAAAATATAAAAATTTTAGTTTTTTTAATGAAATTTTAAAATTCAACCTGTTTAATAGAAAAAAATCGAGCATTTCAATAAAAAATTATGATAACTTATACAATACAATTATTTATACATACTTTAGATATATAGTTTAGGTATATAGATAATATGTCATTATATGATTGAATGATAGTGAATTAAAGATGAAATAACATTTAATCAAATAATGATATATTATCTAGGTACTCAAATTATATACATAAAATATATATGTGTAACATTGCTCATTTCCATTTGGGAAGGTGAAATTGAAAATGCAAATTAAGATGTTGAATTTTTTATAAGTAAATTGATTAACTAAATTTTCGTAGTTGCTATAATTAAAAACAAGGCCTACAATTATGTGATTGACTCGTATGCATGGACATCTTTTCATGAAAAAAAAGACTGGGAAGTTTGGCGGCATAGATGATTCCACTCAAGAAACTAGTTAACCCTAGGGTTAGAACAGAGAAGTATTCGAGAAAATACAAAGTAACTTCTCAAAAAACTTCATTAATCTTTTGAAAATGAAATACCACAGTTTTTATACAAGGAAAACTTAACTCATAATTATAAAAATGTGGGATTTGAGTTATTGCAATGACTTATGAAAACCTAAAAAAACCCTTGATTTTGAATTGAATTAAGAGAAATTACGTTTCTTTATAATCTTGCAAACTAATGCCGGGAATACTGACTTAGTTACCTCTTTTAAACAAACCCCATATTTTTCACTAATCCATGTCTAAATACTAATTAAAGAAGATCAAAACTCTATTTTTTATCATCTTTTCAAGGGACCACTGCAGTTTGAAAACACTAATAAATTTTCCATAACTTTATTATTATTATTATTTAAATTAATTATCTTGATCCAACCATATAATATGCAAGTAATAAGGGGTATGTATAAAGACATTATTAAATAAATTAATTATTAAAAAGGGAAAACTAGGAAGTATTAAGAGTGAGAAAATTGAAGTGATAATAATAATAGTGAGTAGGATATTGACAGTTGAGGCGAAAAGAAGAGAAAAGGCTCTAAAAATTAAATAGAAAAACACCTGGGCATGCAAAAATGTAAATTAATCTCGTCAAATATGAATGAATTTTTTTTTTTTTTTTGAAACTAAGATATTAATATTATTAACTAAAAAGGGTTTTTGCCTGACTCTATTATGTTACTGATAGTGATAGACCATAAGTTTCTCTCAATTTCAGATAAAAGATGTCTCCATTAATTAATGTACCTTCTATAATTTATCTATATACATTGTATTCTATGGACATAATTAGACTGATTAACTTCAACTATTCCCATTGCCATCATACCACTGGTTATTAGATGGTCGACTATTACTCTAGAGGTTTGGTTTGATTTGATTAATATTTTATTATTTAAATTAAAAATTATTTTGAAGATAAATTCTTTTAAAAATTATTACGTATAAATTATTATTATTATATTTAATAAAATTTAATAAAAATAAGTAAGTATAAATAATTATTATATTTGGTTAGAGGTAATAAAAAATATATTATATTATTTTACTTAAATACCTTTGAATATAATTATTCTAATTTTTTTATATTATTTATTATATTAATTAAAAATGAGATTATTTTTGTCTTAAAAAACTTAAAAAATAAGGATATAATCATAATAAAATCATGATTATCTTAATAATCTTCTAATACCTAAGATGAATACAGTAATCAGATTATATTTTATATTACTTGTCATATCACCATTGATAATAGAAGATTACCAAAATCTTTTATTACTTATAAATCAAATAAAGTAATATAAGCAATAAAAAATAAATTACCAGAGTAATTTTTATGAACCCCTAAGCAAACGCTTCTTATTGGTCTATCTTTTATAATTGATATTATCTCATTTTGTTTGTTAAATAATAAAATATTTTGATAATTTTTTATTATCAATAATAATTTGATAGATAATATAAGATACCTTAATTATTACATATATTTTAAATATTAAATATTAAAATAATTATAGAATTATTATACTCAATAATCTTTAAAATATTTATGTAAAATAATATTTTAATTTTTTTATTATATTTAACTAAATATAATAATTATTAATACCAACAAAATTTTATCAAATATAATAATAATTCATATAGATAATCTTTTAAATAATTTATCTTTATAATAATAATAATTTATTTTTTATAATAAAAAATTACACAAACCAAACACGTCCTTACAAAATTTAAAAATTATTTAATAATATCTAAAAACTATAATCAATCTTGTAAGGATAAGATGAAACCTAGGGATCCTTTGAAGCCATGAAAAGGGGGTGCATGGAGGAACCACCATATAAGACAAATAAATAAAAAATTCAAGGGAGGAGAAAGTGGTAGAAAGAAATCTACTGTAGACACCGCATTTTGATATAATAATAATCTCTTTAATTTTCTTGCATATAATAAACTAATATTGCCATTAGGTTTGATTCAATATTACTATATTAAACCTAGGAGGGCCCTTATGCTTGCCTGACCACTTGATTCTTAGACTTCATTTCTAGATCCATGCATAAATTTCCTGCAACCCCACACTCTCTTTCATCTACAACATCAATCATTTACTTTGGCTATACTTGAACATTTTGTCAAATTTTGAAAATTAATGCTAATTTCATGCATTAATTCAACATATTTAAAAGTTACAACTCCAACCCAAGTGAAAATTCTTTGTTCAATATATTTAATTCTTATTAAATCTTTTTAGTAAACTCAAAATAATGAAAAATTTTAAAATTTTAGATGTGTATATATATATACACACACGCGCGCGCACATATTTGTTCAATTTTTTTTTTTTTAAATACTAAAGTGTGTACAAGAGAAGATGTAATTCATGTAGATAAATGAGTGTATAATACAGTTTAGGGAAGGTGTAATGGTGGTTGGCGCTGTGTTCTTTGGAGAATTAAATTTGCTTTATCTTCAAACTGTGGAATCCAACCACAAAAAATAAGCAAACAAATGAAGATATGAAAATGACAAAGAGATATTTTAGTATGAAATTAAATAACTAGGAACCCCCAAACCCTATTATCTTAATCATCATCATCTCTTCTTCCTTTTCACCAAATTTTTTGTTTTCTTATTTGATTAATCACTAAGAAAAACTCCGGTACCCTATAATCTTAATCATCATCATCTCTTCTTCCTTTTTATCAAATTTTTTGTTTTTTTATTTGATTAATCACTAAGGAAACTCTGGTGGAAGGAGACTTTTCCTCATTTTTCAGCTCTTCATATATATATATAACTAACAAAGAAATTTTATTTAATAATAAAAATAATCTTATTTGAGTTAAATTATTTATTCAGATAAATCTGATAAAAAATTTAATGTTAAAATATTATCATAAAAGATTTAACCCTTTACTCTTTTATACTTGACCAGGCCTATTTATATATTTTCTACCTCTCTTTCTGTATCTTTCCTTCAAGTTCTTTGTTGCTCAAATCAAATGATATGGAAAGGGGGAGTCAAATCAAATCACACAAGTTCTTTCTTTCCCTCTTGTTTTGATCTGTCCGCAGGCACTTCACTCTAAAGCTAGTCATAAAAGAGAAATTCAGAAAAATAAGTAGTGTGATAATAATCAACAACTTGTTAATTATCACTATTAATTCACATGTTATGTAAAGAATTTAATTTCTTCAATGAAATAAAATTTAAAAAAAAATATATGTGGATAATGAAGGAATAAAGATGGGCATCTTTTTCTCAGCCTTTTTAACTCCATCTCTCTCCTTATTTCTTTCTTCCCTTAGCAGAGATATATTGATTTTGAGCTCTGACAATGGCCTAGTTTTCCTCTATCTCAAAGTACTACTTCTTGATCTTCCTCTGCAAAAACACCGGCATCATAATATTATTATTAATAACAATAAAAAAAACAATCATAGGCAGATCACTTGTAGTTAGGTTTCTTTGATTGTTTTCTATGTGTGAAACCATACATATCTCTTTCTCTTTCACTTTCTTTTTCTGTTTCCCTAAAGAATTTGATATATAAAAGAGACAATCTTTTATGGGTTCATTTCGTTTTTAGGTCATTGTAAGAAAAATTCCATCTTTCTCTCTTTTGCAGTAGAAGTTCAGATGATGATGACGACGATGATGATCATGAAGCACGTGTACACTCAGATTTCCATCTCTTCTTCAGGTAAACTTTATATAAATATTATTTTTATTATTAACAAATACTATAATCAATTCAATTCTCTCTCTGTACTTTCATTTCATCTATATAAGCAAATTTGCTTCGTTTTTATTCTCCCTTTTCTCCTTCTCTCTTCTTCATCTTCTTCTAGTAAAATTTAATGGACTCTTCAAACTCAAACCTTCTTCTTCTTCTTCTTCTTCACTGAAATCATTCTTACTCTCAACACTTCATTACATCATCGAATGGATTGATTGATTCATATCTCCACGGTACAACAACACAATAACAATTAGGTAAAACTAAAATCCATCCATTTATATATATATATGTTTATATCAATTCAATGTTATGATGTTATATGTCGATGCATGTTTTGTAGAAGTGATGAAAGTGAAAACTGACGTTGTGTCTTTTCTTTTTCAATTGGATTTCATCAGTTCAGTGAAAATAAACTCAGTTTATTAGATATATTTTGAAGAAGAAGAAGAAGATTTGATTATGGCGACTTTCTTTCATGGGAATCCAACTGAGCTTCAAGCGCCAGATGGCCTTCAAACTCTTGTTCTCATGAATCCAACAACTTACGTTCATCACCACCAGCAACAACAATTCTCTGACGCCACTACTGCGCCACCGCAGCAACCTCCGCACAACAATCTCATTTTCCTCAACTCGGCCCACGCGCCGGAGCAGGCGCCTCCTCCCAACGCTTCCCACTTCGTTGGCATCCCCACCACTTCTCCCGACGAAAACATCACCTCTCTGCATGGCCTCCTGCCACGCTTTCATTACAACTTCTACAACAACCCCAATTACCCTACCCAGCAAACGCGTGAAACCGCACGCGCCAAGCAAGGGCTCTCCCTGAGCCTCTCGCCGCAGCAGCAGGCAGGTTACGGCCAAGCCCAGGCGGTCTCAGGTGAAGACATGAGGGTCTCCGGTGGGTCGGCGTCTTCCGGTTCGGGTGTCACCAATGGAGTTTCGGGTATTCAGAGCGTGTTTCTGAGCTCTAAGTACTTGAAGGCCGCTCAAGAACTTCTTGATGAAGTTGTTAATGTAAATAACAGCGGGATCAACAATAAAAATGAATTTTCAAAGAAGGGAAATGGATACAGTAATGGAAATACTAGTAAGGTGATCGGAGAATCATCGGCCGCGGCGTCGGGAGATGGTGCAGAGACCTCCGGGAAGAAAGCCTCCGAGATAACAACCGCCGAGAGACAAGAAATTCAGATGAGGAAAGCTAAACTTATTAATATGTTTGATGAGGTATGCTCATATATGTATCCCTTTAAGTAACCTTTGAAGTTCATTTGTAATTTTAATGGAATTTGAAGTATTTTGGGGTTTGATTTTTCTTTTTGGATTGAAGGTGGAACAGCGGTACCGGCACTACCATCACCAGATGCAGATAGTGATATCTTCATTTGAACAAGCAGCAGGAATTGGGTCAGCAAGAACATACACAGCTCTTGCGTTGAAGACAATTTCCAAGCAATTTAGGTGCTTGAAAGATGCAATTACAGGGCAAATTAGAGCGGCAAATAAGATGTTGGGTGAAGAAGATTGCCTCGGAGGAAAACTGGAAGGCTCAAGGCTGAAGTTCGTCGACCACCATCTTCGACAGCAACGAGCTCTTCAACAATTGGGAATGATCCAGCACAATGCTTGGAGACCCCAGAGAGGCCTGCCCGAAAGATCAGTTTCAGTTCTTCGCGCTTGGCTATTCGAACACTTTCTTCATCCGTAAGTGCTTACACAAGTAATCTTAATCTTCTCTCGTTCCCGATTCTAACAATTTGATCTAACTAGCCTTTTGTGTTTTTGCTTATATAGTTACCCGAAAGATTCGGATAAGCAGATGCTCGCCAAGCAAACAGGGCTTACCAGGAGCCAGGTAAATGTTGTTCAGGTTGAAAAATTTTGAGTATTGAATGGAGTAATATTGAGTTATTTCAGGAATTTGAGTTCATGTTTTGTGAAAATGCAGGTTTCGAATTGGTTCATCAATGCTCGAGTTCGACTGTGGAAACCGATGGTTGAAGAGATGTATTTGGAGGAAATCAAAGAGAATGAACAGAATGGATCTGAGGAGAAAACAAGCAAAAGTGATCACAATGAAGATTCCGCTTCAAAGTCCACTGCTCCACAAGACAAAAGTCCTGCATCCGAGAGCCGAAGAAAAGCCTTCAAATCCAACAAAGAAATCTCCTCAAACCAGAATTCTCACTCTGTCATTCAAATGTCCACAGTTTCAACCTCTCCAATGGGAGCAACTGCTCGAAACCAATCAGGATTTTCCCTCATTGGTTCATCGGAACTCGAAGGTTTCACTCAAGGAAGTCCAAAGAAACTGCGAAGCAACGAGATTATGCAGTCTCCGAGCAGTGTTCCATCTATAAATATGGATATAAAGCCTGTTAATCACACAAACAACGAGCAAGTTTTATTGAAATTTGACAGTGATAGACAGAGCAGAGATGGTTACTCATTCATGGGGAACCAGATGAACTTCATCCAAGGATTCGGGCAGTACCCAATCGAAGAAATTGGAAGATTTGATACAGAACAATTCACGCCAAGGTTTTCAGGCAATGGAGTTTCCCTCACTCTTGGCCTCCCACATTGTGAAAACCTGTCATTGTCAGCAACACACCAGACTTTTCTCCCCAACCAAAACATTCCACTGGGGAGAAGAGTAGAATTAGCCAATGAGGCAGGCGAGTTCGTCGTAAACCCACCAACACCTCACTCTTCAGCTGCATATGAGAGCATAAATATTCATCAGAACAGAAAAAGGTTTGCAGCTCAATTGTTGCACGACTTTGTGGCTTGAAAAAGAGCTATAGCTTTCAGGAAGTGGTATCTTTTCACTATATCTTGCTGTTCCCTGTAGCATTTTGGGAACAAGAGAATGCAATGGTAGTGTAAAGGAATTAAGAAGAAGATGAAAATTTACGTAGTATAGGTTTATACTTTGCATAGAACCATTTGCGTTCGTAGATAGCTTAGGATTTGAGCATATGGATTGAGGATTGTATATTAATTTTGTAAGTTTTGAAGATGGATAGATGGGATTGATATAAGAATTAGTTATATGGGTTAATACCAATATATATAGTTATTGTGATTATTTATGGGGTTAATTTTTATCTTGTATTTCTTTCAATAAAAAAAAAAACAATTTGCGGGAACAAATTATGATATGCTTCATTTTCTGTTAAAACATTGAAGTACTGCTAGTTCAGACATGCGTTTTATTTCTAGAAAATTATTAGAGTCCAAACCATAGGCTAGCCATAAAAGAATGCAACAAGGCCTAGTTTTCAGTAGTGTGTATACTTTTTGAGTATATAGATGGGTATACACATAATGTGTTATTACGTGATTGAGTGAGTTTGAATTAAGAATAAAATAAGATATATGGTGATATATTATGTGTGTATCTATTTATGTATTAAAAAAATGTGTATATATAACATTACTCTTAAGTTTTTTATATGTACATATTTATATAATTTTCCCTTCCATCTGTGTATGTATCGAGATGACAATGTGACGCTCAAGGGTTGAATACCTTAATCTCCATCTGCACCTTGTATTCGATACAAGAATAACAAAGAATCTCTGTTCCCTCCCCGTGGGAAAAAATTCCCACACTTTTTTCTCTCATTCTCACTGAAAAAATAACAAAATATTTATTAGAGATTAAAACATATTTGTAATAATTCAAAATTTTTAAGGGTAATTCTATATGTAAAGATTTAGGGAATACGTAGAAGGGACGAGTTCGGGAAAGGGACGAGTCAGAGATATTATTTATCCTTGTCTTTGATTACAAAGATTTAGCAATTCCCATCTCTATTTTCATCCTCATTTTTATCAGAGAATCTCTTCTCTGTTTGGAGAGAGGTGGGTCTAAGACCTGATTTCACAGGCCAAATTACATATCTATACATGTAAGTAAGATGTCATCAAAACACATTTGAGTTATTATTCTCCTCATTGAAATGTATCAATCTTTGGTCTTTTATTAATCATAATATTACATGCTTTTACTATTTCAGTCTAGAATATGTCAAATTTCTCATGTATTTATCTAAGTTTGTTGTAAAAGACCCCACTTAGTAGATTGAAAATAGCAAATGAAATTTAAAGTCAGCAAAAACAGGAGAGGAATCCATAAATAATTGACACAGTTGTTGAAAGACTATCATAATACTATAAATTAATAATTGTCTGTTTATTTATTTTTTCTATCATATAATTTTGTAAATTTCTTCACTGGCAAGGACAGTGTCATCTCCATTCTTTTTAATTTTATTAATTTTTGGTAAAATTTATTATTATTATAATAATATTGGTTATAATCATATAAATTCTTGCCTATAAAACAAGACCCTTTCTGATTTCGATCAATTTGGTCATCACAAAAAGAACACAATCTAAAACTTCACCATTCAGCAGAAAAAAATTTGAACATGAATTGTATCAAAGGAACAGCATGATCCATATGAAATTATACAGCTTCACTGAAATCAAACTTCTTGAGAATTACAAGTTTTACAAATTAAGAAAGAATTATCATCACATGATGTACAGACCTAGAGGCTGAATGTTGAAGCTATAACTATCAGTTATTGAAAAAAGAGCTCAGAGGGCCATCAAATTCTAGAGAATCTCAGTTTGGACACTTTTCCCTTCTAGGAAATCCCCTCAACTATATGCAGTATGAACAAAAAAAAAAAAGGTTGAGTTCTCAATGCTTGACTTAGCAAGAGGTTCCTGAATCATTGCCTAATAAAATGCTGAAAAAAGTCAACAGTGTTGTTGGTCATACCAGGCTTCCTCCACATAATGCTAGTCTTCTCTTGGCAACTTTGGAACGATAACACCAGACCTCGAATGCCTCGGTCAAGTCTGGATACTTTACATGTTCATTTTCCAGCCATTCAGACAAAATCTCAGCCTGGTCAGCGGAAGGTAAAGCAAGAATTATTGAAACAAATGTGGATTCCAAGGACTGCCAAAGTTCACCATCAACTTTAAATTCCACAGTATCCTCGCCACTGGCAGTTACAGAATCGACCAGAGGTTTTGTAACCCTCACAAATGGAAGCCACACCTTTAACATGTGAAGCCTTTTAGCAGTTGGCAGAATGACACTGCCATATCCTATTGTTTCAAGGACTTTGGATGCCACCTCAATCACCTTATATTTTGTCTCGATCATTTCAGCTGTTGAACTTTCTTGCTGAACCACCTTAACTACCTTATCTGATATATCCACCCAACTGCTCACGAATTCCCTCATAATTTCCATCTTAGTCAATATCTGACAAGCCCACAATAGATCTAAAAGATAGGATTTTAACAATTGCAGTTTCTCTTCTTCAGAATTAGATTCTCTGTGCTCACGTAATATGGCTTCTAATAGGTTTCCAAACCTACCAAATAGAATTTTTACACATTCTTTTACCTCAGATTTTATCTCATCATCAGCTGTTAATATAGGGCCATCATCATCTTCAGTGATCATGTATTCAAGCTGCTCTTGGGCAGCTGATTTTAGGTCATTCAAGTGGGAAAGAGGTGATGATGTGGCAAACCGAATGGCTGACAAAAATAGCCCCCTGATAGCAGATGGATTGACCGGCTGCAGACGGGCAAGAACAGGCTCAGCTTGTGATCCCATGCTTGGTATTATTCTTAGAATTTCCTCCTCCTCACCCTCTTCCCAAGGAACTGCTTCCAAGTAGTTAACACAAGCAGCAACAATTTGTGGGCATTCAAGCTCAGCAGCCACCTGAAGTATGCCAACAGCATTCCTCACACCCTGCCACATATCATCCACTGAGCCATCAGTAACAACATAGAGAAGACGTAGAACATTGACATGGTGATCAAAGTCTGACTCTTGGCAGTAAACTTCCACACAGTTGCGTGAGTCAAGGATCTGGCATGTTGGCCAATTCTCTGAAAGACGGTCAGCAAAATATTTGCACTTATCCACAAGGATGTGAGAGTGACAATATAACCATTCATCTCGGCCTTCCTGTGTTCGTAGCCTTACAACAACATCACTGGTTGATCGGTCACCTATCTGACTTGGAGCCTTAGATTCAGTATCCTGAAAGCAGGCAATGTATATGAGGAAAGTTGGGGACAGGAAGAAAAGAAAAAACCCAATGTGATTTGCTATAGCTGAGAGACAAAAAAAAAAAAAAACAATCATAATATATAGCATGGCTTAGCTAGTGAAGCTTGATTTAAGAACTCGCATAATAAATGAACAAGCTAGGCCTCTCTTGAAAATCATATTTGGCATAATAACTATTTGTATGCCAAATCCAGTTAACAATATGAATGAAATTGGTGTGTTTAGTAAGAGTGCCACCACAAAGTACCCATTATGCAAACTATAAACTGAAGAAAAAAAATTCAGTAGCCCTATGTTCAATCAGTGTAAACAACAGTAAAAATGATTATGAGTGCGAGCCAGAGAACTTACAACAGATTCCATTTAAGCAAGGAGCTCTAGAAAGTATATCTTTCACGCATTTTAGCACCTATAGATAAACAAGAACTGGCAATGCATATAAATATAAGCAGAAAATTACAAAGATATAATTGTTGCAAATATTACAAACTGAAACTAGCCTACGATTAAAAATTTGACAATGCAAAGCCATTATAAACAACTTTCAGCATGCTCCACAATGTTTCTTAAATCAGTCATTCTAGGTACCAATGAATAGTAAAATCAAAACATCCATCCACTTTAAACATAGGTGACCAAGAATCTGCCGCAGTCGTTTTACTCCAAATCCCAAGTTCAAATCAAGGCACTCTCTCAAGATAAATCTGAACAACTTCCAGTCCAATCAAGCATATATAACACTGAAAATGTATCTACTTAATCCAAGCTTACTGTTGCTAGAGATGTAGGATGTTAAGTAAAATCAATATCTATCTAAATGAAATTTAATTCAATATCACAGCATGAAAACAAAAATTAAAACTCATTTAACTGGGAACAGCAAGCTCTTCTAAAGAAACAGTGAAGCAAATATAAAATTCACGACAATCCATCAATCGGTTAAACAAACAAAAAAAAAAAAAATTAAATGCACATTTCAGAAAATGGGTATTACTTAAAACACAAAAAGCAACACAAACTTAGCCAAAACAGTGGCTCCATAAAGCTACTGAAGAACCTGAACTACTGAGATACATATATTATTTGACAAAACCCACATCACATATATATTTTTTTCAGCATATAATCGGTGTATAAAGATAAACCCACTTGCTAATCTTGATAGAATAGTAAATTGAGAGCTAAACACTAAGTTCAACTTGAAGCAAAAATAACAAATAAAACAGTTAATTATGGATTTCGAAAAAGTACATAAATTCACAAATAAAACATAAAAAGTGCAAAACAAAAATGGCTAAAAAATTAATAAATACCTTGGCGCTTTCGAATCTTGATGCTGATGAACAGTTACTTCGTTTTGATTTCGCATCAGCGGGTTTAGTTCTGTCCCTATGTCTATTCGTGGCTCTTTGTCAAAACTTAGAGCTCAGAATTTGGGCTAGGCTTTTAAACACGAAGAATTGCTGTGGAATTTGCAATCCGGCTCAACTAATTCGAGCCTTGGGTTCTATTATCGAGTCCAAATTTTCATCAAGTATGGAGGCAAAAAAGTTCACCTATTTAAAGCCAAGATGAAAAATGAGTTAATTTATAGTAATAGGTATTAATTTATATATTAATCTTATGTTACTAAATATTATTTTATTTTTAATTTTTAATTTTTTAATTATAAAATAATATATTATTATTATATAAATTATTATCTATTATTAATATAAATAATTTTATTAATTAAAAATTTAATAATAAATAAGGTCGAAGAGAAAAAATATGGGCATTAATAATATTACTCTTTAATGTATTTAGGGAGCTCTCACAGGCAACGACACAACATTCTTCAAATAAAATCATTGAGTATTATTATATATACTTATTATAGATGTTAATGATAATATGTTATCACATAATTATATATTATATTTTAATTCAAAATCAATCACTCGTATAATGATATATTAAAACTAAATATACATAGTTTTATTGAAAATAATTCATATATTGACTAATCTATAGACTTCAAAATTTTATATTACTTTTGAGAATAAAAAATCATTCATCAAACCCATTTGGTATAAGTTTTACAAATATCAGATTGAAATTATTTGACTTTCAATATATCAATTCAATAGAGCAACGTACTCCTCACACCATCGTTTGCATGGCTTTGGGAGTTTGTCCATGACACTAATGCAGTCAACAAGAATATGTCATCGAGTTGTTGAGACTTTTATAGCGTCAGGGAAGGTCTGCCCTAGTGTTAAAAATTTTTTTCTCGACGCTGGTATGCATCAAGGCTGGCTGTATTTTTAATAATGGTTACAAGAGATCCATTATCAGAATAGTAGGTTGATGTTTAAGAGTGTTGCAGAAAATTAGGCATTAATTATTGAAAGATCATTTATCTAGTTGTTGAAGTGAGCGGTGGTGAGTTCTTTTATTTTGGAAAAATGTTGAAGACTTCTGTTTGTTTTAACTTTTATTAGCCAATTTATTCTTCGATGTTTTGTTCTTGTCCGGCGCGTGACCAACAGTATTGTTGAAAGATGTATATAAATTAAATTAATGAATTGATGTTCCAAAAACAAACAAAACTGGTTGACTTTGAAAAAACCTGGATTCAAAGTAAGAGTTTGTAGGACCAGCCGATATATTTGGCCGTAGAAATTGCACCTTGTAAAGAATCCACCGCCTTCAAACTTCAATTGACATTTGGAAATCAAATTGTCCGGTTGTTACACATTAAGAGAGATAAAGTTTAGAAAATTAGTCGAATATTACATGATATGTGAGTGAAATTTAATAATCGTGATAATATTTTTGATAGAAAAAGGAAAAAGTCTATAGATGGGTGTCCAGAAAGTGATGTCAATACAAGTTTATATATAACCTAAGAGAGTAGTTATATGATCAGAGTATCAAATCTCAATTTCAATCCAAACTGATCGATATAAAAGTGAAATAAAATACGACAGAAGATAAAGAGAATAAATGATATACATGCAACATATTCTTTGTCATTTAAAGAAGAATAAAAATAAACCATAGATGATGAGAGAATCGATGTATTAGGAATATAAGATAAGTAGAGAATAGGGGAAAAAATTTGATAATGTTATGTAGGATAGATGCTCCTAATTGTTGAGTAATTTGTCACTCACTCTCTTTTCTAGTTGTTTTGTAAGCAAAATATAAAGTGATGACGTTAAAGTAATTATAGTCAGCCGAGATAGAGCATGAGGGGGACTCCTATTATGATTTGTGATTTGTGTGCTACGCCTAGTGATTTCATTTATGTACACGCACTTTGGATGTTATTTGATGATGATGCTACTTTGAATATCGAACTTTTTATTTTATGAACCTTGGAGTTTATTCCGCGTTTTATTAATATCAAAGATATTTTCATTATTTTTCTTTATATATGGATATTTTAAGTTGTTTAAATTGTATGTTTAGTTTAAGTGAGTAGCACTTCCATCGAAGGGTAGGACCTTTGATGTAGGTTGTTGCAAATAATTAGTTTGTGAGCAAAAAAAGAAATATGTTTGAATGTAAAGAATCATGGTTGATTTGATCTATATGTTAAACACATTTTAATTATATCCTCTCTTTTTACAATTTATAAGCACTTGAAGATACAAGTCAAACATGAAACATTTGTATTGGTTATGTATAATACATAGATTCTTATGTTAATTATAACAAGTTTTTCGTTTTGATTATAAGAAAAGATTATCATAATATGACATCTACATTTTTGTTTTCCTTTAGTTTTTATGATCTTTAGATTGATCATATGGATGACCATAAAATAATTGTAATTAGTACATAACCAATATCAATAATCTTCTTTCGAGAATCCAAATTTTGTTACTAATATTCCTTTTACCATAAAAATGAAATATTCATCGATATTTTAATGACCGATAAATAGATATTATGATAAAAATATTAATCATTATTACATTTTTAATGAGTGGTGAATATATGGTTATTACATCGAAAGTACTTATTGTCGAAATTATATTTAGTGACTTAATAAATTTATTTATAGCAATAGAAATATTTGTTATTGATATTATGCTTAGTGATCAGCAAATATTGTTAAACAATAAAAATATTCATCATTATTATTATTTTTAAAGACCAAAAACATTGTTTTATTGACAAAAATATTCGTTGTTATTTTTATTTTTAATGATTTTATGTTATTTATATTAATTAAAATACTTTTTTTCTTGTCATTAATAATTTTAACAAACAAAACTATAATGATAGACAACTATATAATTTTTTCGATATTAAAACTCTTTAACGATAAAAATTACACTTTTAAAAACAATTTGCTCTTATTAAAAGTTAAAACCCATTTTTCTGTATTGGTAAGTACAGGTTCTTTGGTTGCCAATTTTGTCTTTCATGGAAGGAGAATACATATAGAAATTAATATTCATCATGTGAGAGAGCAAATAGCAGCTAAATTGGTTTTTAGTCAGTATGTACCCACAAAATTTCTAACTGCAAATATGTTGGAAAAGATAATCTGTATTATGGGAGGAATAAGTTTCTCTGTTGAGTTGTTGGATTATTATTTTTTTGTTTGAGAAATTAACTTAGATTATGGAAGAAATTAATTTCTTTGTTGATTTGTTGGTATGTTTTGTTGAGAAGTTATTAGACTTGATGATTATGGTTTGGTTGTGTCGTGTTTGAGGAAATTACAGTATAGGTTGTTGCTTATGGGAAGAGGGAATTTTTTATTGATGTATGGTGTTTCTTTGTTTTTGGATGGTAGAACTTCATTCTTCTATCAAGTTTATACATCACATGCTAGACAAGAGGGAGAATGTGAAGAATGAAGGTGTTTTCCTTTTCAATTTTTAGACTAACAGATGTTTGATGTTTCTGTTAAATGAGCAAAGAATGTTAACAGAGGCTATTAGTTCGTCATACAGTTGTTACACAAGAAAAAGAAGAATTGAGCAAAAGCATTCAAACGTGTTTTTATGTTTTCATTTACCCTTTCCTAGCCTATAACAAATTATGTCTTTCAATTTTGAATGGCTGAGTTGCTTGATAAACAATTTGACGGGGTTATGTAATGAGTTAGATCTAGGCTATCCTCTTGACATTATAGTATAAATTTTTTTGTTTTGATTTATTTACTTAGTTTAGAGGTTGTAGATCTAATTTTTGTGTCCCAAAAGATTTATCAATTTGACAAAATCAAATAAGTTTTTCTGGTCATAACAAAAAAGAAAATATTATTGTTACTTTCTTCGTTCATCTTGTTTAATTTTTCAAAAAACTTTTATTTTTATAATAATACGCGTGATAGATATGTGTATAGTGATTTTGACAATACAAGGCAACGTAAAGCTTTAGAACAAAGATTTCTAAGAAATGAAAGTTGAATAAGGGCGAAGAATGGAAGGTTGTAAGTAGGATTGAAAGTTGAATGAATGCAATGGTGGAGCTGGCCATTAAATTGAGAAGAAATGAGAACCAATAATGTTAGTGATGACTTTACTTGAGCAAACCAAGCGTTGACTCCAATTTACTTGACCCCATAGAGTCTGTCACTTTTGAATTTTTGACCAATTTTGCAGTGCATGCATCAGACTCTTTACTTTAACCCCCCCTCTCCCCGCCCCGAAGTTTTAATACAATCCTAATCTCTTTTTTTTTTGTTAATTATTAAAAATTTAAATATTTATTTTTCTATTAAATTTTATTATTCTTATCAAAGATAAAATTATCATTTATCAAGATATTTAAAAAAAACAAGTTCTTGGGAATTGGTAAAAAAAAAACAAGATATTTTAAAAAAAGAAATCCAAATTGAAAATGATAGTTCATGCATACAGCTACTTACATTTAGCTAATTTGGTAGATAGACCCAAATTAAAATTGATCTGATTTTTTTTAATAAGGGTTTATATTTTGGGAAAATTTAAATTTATACTAGATTTTATGATATAAATGTTTAACCAAAAAAAAAAGTTAAATAAATCTATATAGGCAAGTTTAGAAGTGGGTAAAATTTTCAATTTCTCTAATTTTAGCTAAAAAATTTCTCTAAACAAGGATAAACTAAAATTATTATAAATAATATCTCATATACAAAATTTTCTTACAAACAATGTTTAATATAAATAGAAAAACAATAAAATTATACATATATATTTTTTATATACAAATAAGTATATATTTTATGTGTATTATTATGTAATTATATGATTTTAAATTAAAATATAAAATAATATCTAATGATATGATAATATATATAAATATATATCTATTTATATTCTTAAAATATATATGTATAATATTATCTACTATCAATTTATAAACAATAATTTGTATTATATACTATATAGACACGTCTATCTAAAATTAATTTTTCAAAAAAGTTCTTTGAAAAAATGAGTCTGTTATCATAGTGCGCAATTAATTCATATAAGGCAACCAATTGACACAGTATAAGTTAAGCAGATTTTAGATTTGGTTTTGTTTTATATACTCGAAGAACAATATTGAAACAAGTCGACGTTAGATTATTTTATTTAGTTAATCGATCCCCTATTTCTATTATATTTATATTATAATTAACGGTAGGACTTTTGATGTAGGTTGCTATAAATAATTAGTTTGTGCGAGAAAAAAGAAATATGTTTGAATGTAAAGAATCATAGTTGATTCGATCTATATATTTAACACATTTTAATTATATCCTCTCTTTTTACAATTTGTAAGCACTTGAATGTACAAGTTAAACATGAAACATTTGTATTGTTTATGTATAATATATAGATTCTTATGTTAATTATAACAAATTTTTTGTTTTGATTATAGAAAAAGATTATCATAATATGACATCTACATTTTTTTTTCCTTCAGTTTTTATGATCTTTAGATTGATCATATGGATGACCGTAAGATAATTGTATTTAGTATATAACCAATATCAATAATCTTTTTTTGAGAATTAAAATTTTGTTACTAATATTCCTTTTACCATAAAAATCAAAAATTCATCGATATTTTAATGATTGATAAATAGATATTATGATAGAAATATTTATTATTATTACATTTTTAATGAGTGGTGAATATATAGTTATTACATCGAAAGTACTTATAATCAAAATTATATTTAGTAACTTAGTAAATTTACTTATAGCAATGGAAATATTTGTTATTGATAATATGCTTAGTGATTGACAAATATTGTTAAAAAATAAAGATATTCATCATTATTATTATTTTTGAATACCAAAAACATTATTTTAATAACAAAAATATTCATTATTATTTTTATTTTTAATGATCTTATGTTATTTATATTGACTACAAGACTTTTTTTCTAGTCATTAATAATTTTAACAAACAAAACTATAATGATAGACAACTACATGATTTTTTTTGTTATTAAAACTCTTTAACGATAAAAATTAGACTTTTAAAAACAATTTGTTCTTATTAAAAGTTAAAACCCATTTTTCTGTATTGGTAAATACAGGTTCTTTGGTTGCCAATTTTGTCTTTCATGGAAGGACAATACATATAGAAATTAATATTCATCATGTGAGAGAGAAAATAGCAGCTAAATTGGTGTCCATTCAGTACCACAAAATTTCTAACTGCAAATATGATGGAAAAGATAATCTGTATTATCTGTTGAGTTGTTGGATTTTTATTTTATTGTTTGAGAAATTAACTTAGATTATGGAAGAAATTAATTTCTTTGTTGATTTGACAAGTTATTAGACTTGATGATTATGGATTTGTTGTGTCGTGTTTGAGGAAATTACAGTATAGGTTGTTGCTTATGGGAGGAGGGAATTTTTTATTGATGCATGGTGTTTCTTTGTTTTTGGATGGCAGAACTTCATTATTCTATCAAGTTTATACATCACTTGCTAGACAAGAGGGAGAATGTGAAGAATGAAGGTGTTTTTCTTTTCAATTTTTAGACTAACAGATGTTCGATGTTTCTGTTAGATGAGCAAAGAATGTTAACAGAGGTTGTTTGTTCGTCATACAGTTGTTACACAAGAAAGAGACGAATTGAGCAAAAACATTCAAACGTGTTTTTATGTTTTCATTTACCCTTTCCTAGTCTATAGCAAATTGTGTCTTTCAATTTTGAATGGCTGAGTTGCTTAATAAACAATTTGACTGGATTATGTAATGAGTTGGATCTAGGCTATCCTCTTGACATTATAGTATACATTTTTTGTTTTGATTTATTTACTTAGTTTGGAGGTTATAGATCTAACTTTGTGTTCCAAAAGATTTATCAATTTGACAAAATTGAATAAATTTTTCTAGTCATAACAAAAAAGAAAATATTATTGTTACTTTTTTTGTTCGTCTTGTTTAGTTTTTCAAAAAACTTTTAATTTTTATAATAATACGCGTGATAGATACGTGTATGATGATTTTGACAATACAAGGCAACGTAAAACTTTAAAACAAAGATTTCTAAAAAATGAAAGTTGAATAAGGGCTAAGAATGGAAGGCTGTAAGTAGGATTGAAAGTTGAATGAATGCAATGGTGGAGATGGCCATTAAATTGAGAAAATGAGAACCAATAATGTTAGTGATGACTTTACTTGAGCAAACCAAGCGTTGACCAATTTACTTGACCCCATAGAGTCTGTCACTTTTGAATTTTTGACCAATTTTGCAGTGCATGCATCACACTCTTTACTTTAAATTGAAAGGCCATGTGACTATTCCCCACCCAAGTTTTAATACAAATCTAATGTCTTCTTTGTTAATTATTGGAAATTTAAATATTTATTTTTTATTAAATTTTATTATTATTATTAAAAATAAAATTATTATTTATCAAGATAGTTAAAAAAAAACAAAGACAACATGTTATCTTTATTTAGAGATGAATGATTTATCTTCATAAACTAATAATGGTTAAAAATAAAGTGTGATTGAGAGAGAAATTGGGAGGAAGGAAGACGTCATCTTCACCATCTTTAGTAGCTGACAATGGTGGTTAAAAGAACCTTAAAGAAAAATATTGATTTTTCAAATTTTAAATAGAGAAAAATTTATTAGATTTTTAAACTTGAAGAGGGGAATTATGATAAATTTTTAGTCTTTTAAATGTTTTGATAAATAATAATTTTACCTTTAACAGTAACAATAAAATTTAACGAATGGATAAATATTTGAATTTTTTATAATTAGCATGTAAGAAATTAGGTTTATATCAAACCTTGGGTGGAAAACAGTTAATTGGCCAAAATCGAAAATGATAGTTCATGCATACAGCTACTTACATTTAGCTAATTTGGTATATGGACCCAAATTAAAATTGATCTGATTTTTTTTAATAAGGGTTTATATTTTGGGAAAATTTAAATTTATACTAGATTTTATGATATAAATGTTTAACCAAAAAAAAAAAAGTTAAATAAATCTATATAGGCAAGTTTAGAAGTGGGTAAAATTTTCAATTTCCCTAATTTTAGCTAAAAAATTTCTCTAAACAAGGATAAACTAAAATTATTATAAATAATATCTCATATACAAAATTTTCTTACAAACAATATGTTTTAATATAAATAGAAAAACAATAAAATTATACATATATATATTTTTTTATATACAAATAGATATTTATTTGATGTGTATTATTATGTAATTAGATGATTTTAAATTAAAGTATAAAGTAATATTTAATTATATGATAATATATATAAATATGTATATATTTATATTCTTAAAATATATACATATAGTATTACCCACTACCAATTTATAAACAATAATTTGTATTATATACTATATAGACACATCCTTTCTAAAATTAATTTTTCAAAAAAGTTCTTTGAAGTAACAAGTGTCTGTTATCATAGTGCGCAATTAATTCATATAAGGCAACTAATTGACACAGTATAAGTTAAGCAGACAAAAAATATTATTTTAGATTTGGTTTTGTTTTATATACTCGAAGAACAATATTTTAACAAGTCGACGTTAGATTAGTTTATTTAGTTAATCGATCCCCTATTTCTATTATATTTATATTATAATTAACGGCGAGTTGAGCTTAATCACATGAACTTGATTGGATAAAAATTTTATTAATTTCTCTTATGGTAAAAGACTCTCCTATTATTGTTTATTAAAATTATACATACAAATAATAATTTATCATCATACGATTAAATATTAGTTTATCTTTAATTTTTAACTGTTTAATTATATGATGACATATCATTATTTATAAACATATATAATACTACTTGTTATTGTTAAGTATAAAAGAAAATGAGTGAAATAAATAAAGAAGGTTAAATCAATAATATTTATGTTAGCTGACCCCAAATTTTAACAAATAAAACTATATGTATCTATTTTGAGTATACAAATAGATACATATTTATATATATTATCAAGTGATTGAATGATTTTGAATTAGAAATAAACTAACATCTAATCACATAATGACACATATAAGTACATACATATTTATTTACACAAAATAGATATACATAATATTGCTCAATTTTCACATTATAATGACTGTGATTTAGTTGAGTATCATTCATATCCAATTGTAATAACAAGACTTGTTGTGGTAGATTTTACTTAATAAGTACAAATTGTTGGACAATGATATAGATCATTATTTTGTGATGAGTCTAGAAGATAGAATTGTTTCAGGCAAAGGTGGATGCTTTCATAAACCGCGTAATTTTTAGCCAATAATTATAACACATCCCTTGCCCTTTAAAAATATGAACAACACAAATCGTTAATTTGTTTTTAGAGTAGTAATAACAGAGTGTTTAATTCAAAGTAATTAAATATTACTCTAGTAATATATTTTTTATTACTAATATTATTAATAAAGATTTTGATAATTTTTTATTATTAATAGTGATGTAACAATTAATATACAAAACAAATATATTTTAAATATATGGTTTTATAGATTAACATATATTTTAAATATATATATATCTTTACATTATTATATATTTATTTATGTTTCTTTATATAAGTTCCATGATAAATATAAATTCATGTATTATTCATAAATTTGAATATATCATAAATCTAAAATAATTTATATTTTATCAAAGATGAAAATGACATGGTCATTGATAGGGGTGGCAATAATGGAGATAATGGTAGGCTTTTACTTGGAGCTAGTGGTGGTGGCGAGGGAGTTGGGTGGACGATTGGGATGGAAACGAAAGGGTTCAGGTAATGGATAACAAATTAAAAGTTTTCAGGGCAAAATGATCTTCTTACCTTACTAAATAACGATTTTCATTAACAAAATTCAATAATGAGTAGATAAATAAATTTTTTAAATTTAAATGATGAAATATTATGATTTTATCAAAATTCGGGTGGCAAATGCATTTGGCCGATATGTAGCATCTTAAATTCAACCTTCACCACTCATTCTTGGTGGGGAAATTTATCTACGTCGCGTTGCCTACCTGCGAAGGTACTGTTTGAAACTTTGAATCTCAACGTAAGTACAGTCAACTCCTCTTTTTACCCAGATTAAAAAGCAAATAAAAAGCATCGTAGATAAACCGACGATTACGTGAAACTTGGATTTGCATACGGGTAAGCCTATTCTCATAGCTTTTCTAATTCTTTGACCACCGAAGCCCCCGTTGGAATGACTTTGATGCCCTAGAAAATTATATTTATCGTCACACATGAATTAGCCGGTGGCCGCTTTCTCTTACCATTAACACACTTTCAACTTTTTGCCCATTTCCACCATCAAATTCTTCATTATCTCCTCAATAAAAACCTTTTTTAAATAAATTTGATTTATTTTATTAAACCCTCTTTGTGATTTCATCTTCACTTTGTTTCAATGGAAGATATCGAGGTTCCTGAGTATTTCATTTGCCCTATTTCTCTCCAAATAATGAAGGACCCCGTCACGGCTATTACCGGGATCACCTACGACCGTGAAAGCATCGAACATTGGCTTTTCAAAGGCAGAAACAAGACGTGTCCAGTCACCAAACAGCCTCTGCCACGAGACTCTGATTTAACTCCAAATCACACTCTCCGCCGGTTGATTCAAGCTTGGTGCACTGAAAATGCCGCCCTCGGCGTAGACCGAATCCCCACGCCGAAGACTCCCCTCAACAAGTTCCACTTCATCAAACTTATCAATGATCTCTGGCGTCCGCAGCTCGATCAAATTCAGACGTTAAGGAAATTGGAAAGTCTGGCGGTGGAGAATGAAAGAAACAGAAAGTACATGACTGAGGCTGGATTGCCAAAAGCCATTTTAGCGTTTTTAGAGTCATGTTTTGAAAGAAAATCAGTGGATGGATTAGAAGAAGCGTTGAGTATTCTTCATTTTTTTCGAATTCCTTCAGGCGAAACGAATCTTCAACAGATTGAAATCGAAAAAATCATTGAAGCTCTGACGTGGGTTATAGGGCTTGAGATGGAAAATGATTTTGTAGTCAAATCTCATGCTTTGATCGTGCTGAAAAGCGTCATTTCAACAGTGCGTTCCGGCGTTTTGGAGAGGCTGAAGCCGAGGTTGTTTCAGAAGATTATTTCGGTTCTTCGGAAACGGATAAATCAACAAGGAATCATAGCAGCTTTACAAGTGTTATTAGACGCCTGTCCGTGGGGAAGAAATAGGGTTTTAATGGTGCGATACGGGGCCGTTTTTGAGCTCATGGAGCTTGAATTAACAGCCCCAGAAAGGCGAATCACGGAGCTTGTTTTAGGCATATTGTTTCATTTGTGTTGCTGTGCAGATGGACGCACGCAGTTCCTGAGCCACGAAGGAGGCATCGCGGTGGTGGCAAAGAGGATACTAAGGGTTTCGCCGGCGAGCGACGATCGAGGTATTTTGATTTTATCATCGATTAGTAAATTTTCAGGTGGGAACGATTGGGTTCTTCAAGAAATGCTCAAAGTTGGAGCTGTTATGAAGCTTTGTAAAGTTCTTCAAGCTGATTCCCCGGCTTATTTGAAAGATAAAGCGCGAGAAATTTTGAGATTACATTATGAAGAATGGAAGGATTCGCCTTGTATCAATGGCTCTATATTAACAGAGTTCATCAAATAAAATTAAGGTGAAATCTAACTAATTATATTTAAATGAGTAATATTATATATATATATATTTTAGTACATAAATGAATACAATGTGTTATCATGTGATTGAATGTTACTTTTATCATTAGTTCAAAATTATCCAAATAACACTCATTCATCTGATAATACATTAAGTGTATTAATTTGTGAATTTAAAAGTGTGTATGTATAGTTTTATTATATTTACGATAAAATATTAATTAATTGTATATCTATTTTATGTTATATGATTGTGAACCTAAAAAAAAGGGTTATATATATCTTTGACTAATTAAAAATTTGATGAGTGATGCTAGATGTACTTATGTTGAGTTCTAAGTGTACATAATTTTATTGATATTTGAAAGTGTTTGAATTAATTATTTTTCTGTTTCATAGTGAAAGGAAGGGTTAGATGATTTGTTTGTTTTTATATGAAATAATATTTGAGAATTGAGTAAGTTTTCACAATTGTAAGTGCTTATGTTTCATGGTGAAACCAAGGGTTAGAAATTTTGTTTTCTTTTATATGAAATGATATTTGAGAATTGAGTATAAGTTCTCATAAATGAAAATATTAAGGTTTTAAACAAGGTGTGAGTTGATGCCAGATTTGTTTGATAGAACATTAAGGCGGAACATTTTTCCATGCTTTAGTTTCAAAAGACAATTTCCTAAGATGTTGTGGTTCCAACATTTTATACACATAGTTTATCTTAGTTTTGTTGTTGAATTTTACAATCCAAAATGCATCTCTCAGACTGACATTGTCCCTAGTGTTGATTAGGGTTTAGAATTTTTCAATTAAGTATAAAATTTTAATTGAAATTTTTTTATGTTGGTTAGGCTAATTTGTTTGCATTTGAGGTGTGTAAATGATACTAATTTTATAATATATATTTTGCAATAACAAAAATATCATTTGATCTTTGTAAATTTATAAATTTTAGTAGTCGATGGAAATATCATTTTGAAAGCTAAAGGGTATTCAAGTGTCAGTGAGCCAAACCTTAGCAAATTGTGCGGTTCCTTAAATTGTTTCTACCTTCAATATTTCTGATTTCGATTTATTCTTCAAATTATCACTGAAGAAGTTGGCAAATTTTGACCTGAAGAGAGTAAAAGGTAAGAAATGTAGCCAAAATTGATATATATATCTATAAGCATCCCAATTATATTTTTCACATTCTTTCTTGTAAGTAACTCAATTTCTTATGGTTTTTTTTTTTTCTGACATGTATGTATAGTTTTTAAAATTTATTTATGTTGTCAATACAAGATTAAAGATTGATGTTTGATATGGTGACACGCTAGAATTAAAATAATAGTTTTCTTCTTGAAAATTGATGAGGAAAATGATTTGATCTAATTAAATGAATGACCATAAGTGTAGTTGGTCATAATTTTTTTTTAAAATATACATTTTCTCTTTTAGTTAGGGTTGAATTCAAACTAAACTTAAGTTTAAATTCGTTTTAGTAGAGTCAAGCTCGAACTCGACATCACTTCAAAGGTGTTCGAGTTTAGCTTATTTAAGAAGAGTTGAACTTGAATCTAGTTTTGAACTCAATTTAATATTAAAACAATATTGTTTTATGCGTATTCATTAAATCGATATCATTTTAGTTAACTCGTATTGAATTTTTTAAGTTTATGAGTTTTATTAGCTGAACACTCCTAAAACTTAAGTTCGAAAATATTAAATTTTCAAACTTGAACTTAAATATGTTTGGCGTGACTCTAACCCTACTTTTGATAGTATCTTTCCATTTAAACAAAATTGAACCCGTAAATCCAGTTATGAAGTATGAACCACTCAGGCCCACAATATTTATTAAGGCCGATGAATTTTCCCTGAAAGCAAGGGCCCTTCCTGCGCGGCTTGGCTATGTAATTTGTAATGATTCATCAAGGAAGATAAATGTTTATTGTTTCAAAAACCTCAAGGAAATCAGATTATATTTAAACATCAAGGTTGTTATTATATCAGATTATCAGGAATAATTTTACCAAAAATTCAGGTACATGCAGTGAACATGAAATTTGATTTTATTAGATTTGAGTTTATCTATGATAAGTCAATTTGATCCGATATATTTGTCTGTCAAAAGACAATAGGGGAAAAAGTTGAAAGACAATTAACCTGATGTATTTAACTGCTAAAAAGACAACTGTAGGAAAAATTGAAAGACAGTTGACCCGTATATATATAAAAATAAAATTCCAAAATTGCCTCCCCTCCTTGTGAATGAAACGAAAAAGAAAATGCTCCATCCAGGCAGTGCGGGAATGCAAAATGGGGTCGTGGGAATGAAAGTTTTACAAAATTACAGATTACAGAATATTGGCATGTTCATGTTTTTGTTTAAATTTGTCCAACATTGGTATTATAATATAGGTTGAATATATGTCACTTGTTCTGTAAAATTAAATTCTGGATTATATATATTTTTTGTGTTGAATTTTAATCAAATTTAGATTTTTTGGTATGAATTAAATTCGGTTAAATTATATGAAATTAGATGTTGAAAGGATAATTGCTGGATGTCTTATACATATTTCAGTGTGAAAATCACATAAAAAATAAGTTTAGATACCGGTTCAAAAATATAAAAAAATCAGTTTTTCGGTTTATTTAATTTTTAAAACTGATTTTTAAAAAATTGAATGAAAATTAATAAAACATTAAACATATTTTTAGAAAAAATAGAAATAAATAAAATATAATAATTTTTTAAAATTTGATTAAAAAACTAATTAATAAAAAATTCGTTTAATATAATTGATATTTTTTATTCAGGTTTAAATTGATTAAATCATTTCGTTTTAGTTTATAATTTTTTTTCAAACTAAAAATTTAATTTAATTCAACAAAAATTACACGGCTCTGGAAGCGTCTCCATGCGCCGACAAAAATATAAATGGATAGACCGGTGAAGTAAAAGAATTCTTCCGACCAAATTGCCTTTTTACTTTAATTTTGTTGGATATCTAAAAGACGGCGGGACACGTTACAGTTGGATTACCGTGTGCTACAACTGTTTCTGAATTTGATCAGGACATAGCTAAGCAGTTGACTAATGTATATTATTAATTTTTGTTATTTATTATTTTTTAAATCCTCGATATTAAAAATTAAAATCACAATTCAATCTGATTCCTGCATCAGCTCCTACAATACAATTCAAGAGCTGAGCTTCCACCAAAAAATTAAACAGATAAATTGCCTACTTTACACGTATCTGCCAAAGCATCTGCATCATTGGGAGTTGACGTTGACCAATCTTGCGGTACCAGATTTATTCACGTGTTTTTTAAATTAATCTTACGGCATACATTTGTCCACTAGGGGCGTCCGAAAACTTCGTTTACCAAAAATGCTTCTATTGAACATTCATTCGTATATTTTAGTAAAGAATGACATCATCAGCTATATTTTATAGACCAAGTTCATACACTTAACCTTAAGTCCCCAATTTCTTTTATCACCAAATTTCTTGTTGGTTTGGACACAGTTGTTAAAGGTGAGAAGTGTTCAAAACCGATTAGAAGTTATATTGTTTAAGCGAAAAATATAAAAGAATTAAATGCACATTTCAGAAAATGGGTATTACTTAAAACACAAAAAGCAACACAAACTTAGCCAAAACAGTGGCTCCACAAAGCTACTGAAGAACCTGAACTACTGAGATACATATATTATTTGACAAAACCCACATCACATATATATATTTTTCAGCATATAATCGGTATATAAAGATAAACCCACTTGCTAATCTTGATAGAACAGTAAATTGAGAGCTAAACACTAAGTTCAACTTGAAGCAAAAATAACAAATAAAACAGTTAATTATGGATTTCGAAAAAGTACATAAATTCACGAATAAAACATAAAAAGTGCAAAACAAAAATGGCTCAAAAATTAATAAATACCTTGGCGCTTTCGAATCTTGATGCTGATGAACAGTTACTTCGTTTTGATTTCGCATCAGCAGGTTTAGTTCTGTCCCTATGTCTCTTCGTGGCTCTTCGTCAGAACTTAGAGCTCAGAATTTGGGCTAGGCTTTTAAACTCGAAGAATTGCTGTGGAATTTACAATCCGGCTCAACTAATTCGAGCCTTGGGCTCTGTTATCGAGTCCAAATTTTCATCAAGTATCGAGGCAAAAGAGTTCACCTATTTAAAGCCAAGATGAAAAATGAGTTAATTTATAGAAATAGGTATTAATTTATATATTAATTTTATGTTTTTAAATATTATTTTATTTTAAAATTTAAATTATTTAATTATATAATAATATATTATTATTATTATTATATAAAATTATTATCTATTATTAATAAAAATAATTTTATTAATTAAAAATTTAATAATAAATAAGGTCAAAGAGAGAAAATATGGGTATTAATAATATTATTTTTTAATATATTTAGGGAGCTCTCACAGGCAACCACACAACATTCATCAAATAAAATCATCTAGTGTTGTCATGTATACTTATTATGGGTATTAATGATAATATGTTACCACATGATTATATGTTATTATATTTTAATTTAAAATCAATCACTCACATAATGATATATCATCGTTAAATATACATAGTTTTACTAAAAATCATTCATATATTGATTAATCTATAGACTTCCAAATTTTATATTACTTTTGAGAATAAAAAATCATTCATCAAACCCATTCGGTATAAGTTTTACAACTATCAGATTGAAATTATTTGACTTTCAATATATCAATTCAATAGAGCAACGTACTCCTCACACCATCGTTTGCATGGCTTTGGGAGTGTGTCGATGACACTAATGCAGTCAACAAGAATATGTCATCGAGTTGTTGAGTTGAGACTTTTATAGCGTCAGGGAAGGTCTGCTTAATGTTAAAATTTTTTTTCTCGACGCTGGTATGCATCAAGGCTAGCTGTATTTTTAATAATGGTTACAAGAGATCCATTATCAGAATAGTAGGTTGATGTTTAAGAGTGTTGCAGAAAATTAGGCATTAATTATTGAAAGAGCATTTATCTAGTTGTTGAAGTGAGCGGTGGTGAGTTCTTTTATTTTGGAAAAATGTTGAAGACTTCTGTTTGTTTTAACTTTTATTAGCCAATTTATTCTTCGATGTTTTGTTCTTATCCGGCGTATTACCAACAGTATTGTTGAAAAATATATATAAATTAAATTCATGAATTAATGTTCCAAAAACAAACAAAACTGGTTGACTTTGAAAAACCTGGATTCAAAGTAAGAGTTTGTAGGACCAGCCGATATATTTGGCCGTAGAAATTGAACCTCGTAAAGAATCCACCGCCTTCAAACTTCAATTGACATTTGGAAATCAAATTGTCCGGTTGTTACACATTAAGAGAGATAAAGTTTAGAAAATTAGTCGAATATTACATGATATGTGAGTGAAATTTAATATTCATGATAATATTTTTGATAGAAATTATGGCGTAAAGGAAGGAAAAAGTCTATAGATGGGTGTCCAGAAAATAATGTCAAGACAAGTTTATATATAACCTAAGAGAGTAGTTATATAATTAGGGTATCAAATCTCTATTTCAATCCAAACCGATTGATATAAAGGTGAAATAAAATACGACAGAAGATAAAGAGAATAAATGATGTACATGCAACGCATTCTATATCATTCAGGGAAGGATAAAAATAAACCCTAAATGATGAGAGAATCGATGTATTAGGAATGTGAGATAAGTAGAGAATAGGGAAAAGAATTTGATAATGTTATGTAGGATAGATGCTCCTAATTGTTGAGTAATTTGTCACGCACTCTCTTTTCTGGTTGTTTTGTAGTAAAAGGTAAAGTGATGATGCCAAAGTAACTATAATCAGCCGAGATGGAGTATAATGGGGACTCCTATTATGATTTGTGATTTATGTTCAACGCCTAGTGATTTCATTTATGTACACGCACTTTGGATGTTATTTGATGATGATGCTACTTTGAATATCGGACTTTTTATTTTATGAACCTCGGAGTTTATTCCGCGTTTTATTAATATCAAAGATATTTTCATTATTTTTCTTTATATGTGAATATTTTAAGTTGTTTAAATTGTATGTTTAGTTTGAGTGAGTAGCACTTCCATTGAAGGGTAGGACCTTTAATGTAGGTTGCTACAAATAATTAGTTTGTGAGAGAAAAAAGAAATATGTTTGAATGTAAAGAATCATGGTTAATTCGATCTATATGTTAAACACATTTTAATTATATCCTCTCTTTTTATAATTTGTAAGCACTTGAAGATACAAATCAAACATGAAACATTTGTATTAGTTATGTATAATACATAGATTCTTATGTTAATTATAACAAGTTTTTCGTTTTGATTATAAGAAAATATTATCATAATATGACATCTACACTTTTTTTTTCCTTCAGTTTTTATGATCTTTAGATTGATCATATGGATGACCATAAAATAATTGTAATTAGTACATAACCAATATCAACAATCTTTTTTTGAGAATCAAAATTTTGCTACTAATATTCCTTTTACCATAAAAATGAAATATTCATCAATATTTTAATGACTGATAAATAGATATTATGATAGAGATATTTATCATTATTACATTTTTAATGAGTGGTGAATATATAGTTATTACATCGAAAGTACTTATCGTTGATATTATATTTAGTGACTTAGTAAATTTACTTATAGCAATGGAAATATTCGTTATTGATATTATCGGCAAATATTGTTAAACAATAAAGATATTCATCATTATTATAATTTTTAAAGACCAAAGACATTATTTTAATGATAAAAATATTTATTGTTATTTTTATTTTTAATGATCGTATGTTATTTATATTAACTATAAGATTTTTTTTCTTGTTATTAATAATTTTAACAAACAAAACTATAATGATAAACAACTATATGATTTTTTTCGTTATTAAAACTCTTTAACCATAAATATTGCACTTTTAAAAACAATTTGCTCTCATTACAAGTTAAAACCCATTTTTCTGTATTGGTAAGTACATGTTCTTTGGTTGCCAATTTTGTCTTTCATGGAAGGAGAATACATATAGAAATTAATATTCATCATGTGAGAGAGCAAATAGCAGCTAAATTGGTGTCCATTCAGTATGTACCCACAAAATTTCTAACTGCAAATATGTTGGAAAAAATAATCTGTATTATCTGTTGAGTTGTTGGATTCTTATTTTATTGTTTGAGAAATTAACTTAGATTATGGAAGAAATTAATTTCTATGTTGATTTGAGAAGTTATTAGACTTGATGATTATGGTTTTGTTGTGTTGTGTTTGAGGAAATTACAGTATAGGCTGTTGCTTGTGGGAGGAGGGAATTTTTCATTTATGTATGGTGTTTCTTTGTTTTTGGATGGCAGAACTTCATTCTTCTATCAAGTTTATACATCACATGCTAGACAAGAGGGAGAATGTGAAGAATGAAGGTGTTTTTCTTTTCAACTTTTAGACTAACAGATGTTTGATGTTTCTGTTAGATGAGCAAAGAATGTTAACAGAGGCTGTTAGTTCGTCATACAGTTGTTACACAAGAAAGAGAAGAATTGAGCAAAAGCATTCAAACGTGTTTTTATGTTTTCATTTACCCTTTCCTAGTCTATAGCAAATTGTGTCTTTCAATTTTGAATGACTGAGTTGCTTGATAAACAATTAGACGGGGTTATGTAATGAGTTGGATCTAGAGTATTCTCTTGACATTATAGCATACATTTTTTGTTTTGATTTATTTAATTAGTTTAGAGGTTATAAATCTAATCTTTGCGTCCCAAAAGATTTATCAATTTAACAAAATTGAACAAGTTTTTCTAATCATAACAAAAAAGAAAATATTATTGTTACTTTCTTCGTTCGTCTTATTTAGTTTTTCAAAAAAGTTTTAATTTTATAATAATACGCGTGATAGATACGCGTATGGTGATTTTGACAATACAAGGCAACGTAAAGCTTTAGAACAAAGATTTCTAAAAAATGAAAGTTGAATAAGGGCTAAGAATGAAGGTTGTAAGTAGGATTGAAAGTTGAATGAATGCAATGATGGAGCTGGCCATTAAATTGAGAAAATGAGAATCAATAATGTTAGTGTCAATTTACTTGACCCCATAGAGTCTGTCACTTTTGAATTTTTGACCAATTTTGCGGTGCATGCATCACACTCTCTACTTTAAATTGAAAGGCCGTGCGACTATTCCCCACCCAAGTTTTAATACGAACCTAATGTCTTCTTTGTTAATTATTAAAAATTAAAAAAAAAAATTTATTAAATTTTATTATTATTATCAAGAATAAAATTATCATTTATCAAGATATTTAAAAAAAAACAAAGACAACATATTATCTTTGTTTAAAGATAAATGATTTGCTTTTATCAATTAATAATGGTTAAAAATTGAGTGTGATCGAGAGAGAAACTGAGAGAAAGGAAGAACGTCATCTTCACCATCTCTAATAGCCGACAGTGGTGGCTAAAAGAACCTTAAGGGAAAATGTTGATTTCTCAAATTTTAAATAGAGAAAAATTTATTAGATTTTTAAACTTGAAAGGGAGAATTATGATAAATTTTTAGTCTTTTAAATGTTTTAATAAATAATAATTTTACTTTTAACAGTAACAATAAAATTTAACGAATGGATAAATATTTGAATTTTTTATAATTAACAAATAAGAAATTAGGTTTACATCAAACCTTGGGTGGAAAACAATCAATTGGCCAAATTGAAAATGATGGTTCATGCATACAGCTACTTACATTTAGCTAATTTGGTATATGGACCCAAATTAAAATTGATCTGATTTTTTTTAATAAGGGTTTATATTTTGGGAAAATTTAAATTTATGATATAAATGTTTAACGAAAAAAAAAAGTTAAATAAATCTATATAAGCAAGTTCAGAAGTGGGTAAAATTTTCAATTTCCTAATTTTAGCTAAAAAATTTCTCTAAACAAGGATAAACTAAAATTATTATAAATAATATCCCATATACAAAATTTTCTTACAAACAATATGTTTTAATATAAATAGAAAAACAATAAAATTATACATATATATTTTTCATATACAAATAGATATATATATTTGATGTATATTATTATGTAATTAGATAATTTTAAATTAAAATTTAAAATAATATCTAATAATATAATAACACATATAAATATGTATTTATTTATATTCTTAAAATATATATGAATAGTATTACCTACTACTAATTTATAAACAATAATTTGTATTATATACTATATAGACACATCTATTTAAAATTAATTTTTCAAAAAAGTTCTTTGAAGTAACCAGTGTCTGCTATCATAGTGCGCAATTAATTCATATAAAGCAACCAATTGACACGGTATAAGTTAAGCAGACAAAAAATATTATTTTAGATTTGGTTTTGTTTTATATACTCGAAGAACAATATTGAGCCAAGTCGACGTTAGATTAGTTTATTTAGTTAATCGATCCCCTATTTCTATTATATTTATATTATAATTAACGGGCGAGTTGAGCTTAATCACAAAAATTTTATTAATTTCTCTGATGATAAAAGACTCTCGTGTTATTGTTTAATAAAATTATATACACAAATAATAATGTATTATCATATGATTGAATATTGATTTATTTTTAATTTTTAATTATCTAATCAAATGATAACACATCATTATTAATATACAAAAGTTACATATATAATACTACTTGTTATTGTTAAGTATAATAGAAAATGAGTGAAATAAATGAAGAAGGTTAAATCAATAATATTTATGTTAGCTGACCCCAAATTTTCATCAATAAAATTACACGTATGTATTTTGGCAAAATAGATATATATTTATATATATTATCAGGTGATTGAAGGATTTTGAATTAGAGATAAAATAACATCTAATCACATAATGATACATATAAATATATATCTATTTATTTACACAGAATAAATATACATAATATTAATCAATTTTCACGTTATAATTACTGTGATTTAGTTGAGTATCATTCATATCCAATTGTAATAACTAGACTTGTTGTGGTAGATTTTACTTAAAAAGTATCATTATTTTATGATGAGTCTTGAAGATAGAATTGTTTCAGGTTAAGGTGGATGTTTTCCATAAACCGCGTAATTTTTAGCCAATAATTATAACACATCCCTTGCCCTTTAAAAATATGAACAACACAAATCGTTAATTTGTTTTTAGAGTAGTAATAACAAAGTGTTTAATTCAAAGTAATTAAATATTACTCTAGTAATATTTTTTTTATAATTGATATTATTAATAAAATATTTTGATAATTTTTTATTATTAATGATGATGTAACAATTAATATAAAAGAAAATATATTCTAAATATATGGTTTTAAGTTAGCATATATTTTAAATATATATATATATATATATTTATTTATTTATTTATATTATTATATATTTATTTGTATTTCTTTATATAAGATCCATGATAAATATAAATTCGTGTATCATTCATATATTTGAATATATCATAAATCTAAAATAATTTATATTTTATCAAAGATGATGAAAATGAAAATGGGTCATTGGTAGGGGTGGCAGTAATGGAGATAATGGTAGGCTTTTACTTGGAGCTACTGGTGGTGGCGAGGGGCTTGGGTGGACGATTGGGATGGAAACGAAAGGGTTCAGGTAATGGATAACAAATTAAAAGTTTTCAGGGCAAAATGATCTTCTTACCTTACTAAATAACGATTTTCATTAACAAAATTCAATAATGAGTAGATAAATAAATTTTTTAAATTTAAATGATGAAATACTATGATTTTATCAAAATTCGGGTGGCAAAGGCATTTGGCCGATATGTAACATCTTAAATTCAACCTTCACCACTCATTTTTGGTGGTGGGGAAATCTATCTACGCCGTGTTGCCTACCTGCGAAGGTACTGTTTGAAACTTTGAATCTCAACATAAGTACGGTCAACTCCTCTTTTTACCCAGATTAAAAAACAAATAAAAAGTATCGTAGATAAACCGACGATTACGTGAAACTTGGATTTGCATACGGGTAAACCTATTCTCATAGCTTTTCTAATTCTTTGACCACTGAAGCCTCCGTTGGAATGAATTTGATGCCCTAGAAAATTATATATATCGTCACACATGAATTAGCCGGTGGCCGCTTTCTCTTACCATTAACACACTTTCAACTTTTAGCCCATTTCCACCATCAGATTCTTCATTATCTCCTCAATAAAAACCTTTTTTAAATAAATTTTATTTATTTTATTCAACCCTCTTTGTGATTTCATCTTCACTTTGTTTCAATGGAAGATATCGAGGTTCCTGAGTATTTCATTTGCCCTATTTCTCTCCAAATAATGAAGGACCCCGTCACGGCTATTACCGGGATCACCTACGACCGTGAAAGCATCGAACATTGGCTTTTCAAAGGCAGAAACAAGACTTGTCCAGTCACCAAACAGCCTCTGCCACGAGACTCTGATTTAACTCCAAATCACACTCTCCGCCGGTTGATTCAAGCTTGGTGCACTGAAAATGCCGCCCTCGGCGTCGACCGAATCCCCACGCCGAAGACTCCTCTCAACAAGTTCCACTTCATCAAACTTATCAATGATCTCTGGCGTCCGCAGCTCGATCAAATTCAGACGTTAAGGAAATTGGAAAGTCTGGCGGTGGAGAATGAAAGAAACAGAAAGTACATGACTGAGGCTGGATTGCCAAAAGCCATTTTAGCGTTTTTAGAGTCATGTTTTGAAAGAAAATCAGTGGATGGATTAGAAGAAGCGTTGAGTATTCTTCATTTTTTTCGAATTCCTTCAGGCGAAACGAATCTTCAACAGATTGAAATCGAAAAAACCATTGAAGCTCTGACGTGGGTTATAGGGCTTGAGATGGAAAATGATTTTGTAGTCAAATCTCATGCTTTGATCGTGCTGAAAAGCGTCATTTCAACAGTGCGTTCCGGCGTTTTGGAGAGGCTGAAGCCGGGGTTGTTTCAGAAGATTATTTCGGTTCTTCGGAAACGGATAAATCAACAAGGAATCATAGCAGCTTTACAAGTGTTATTAGACGCCTGTCCGTGGGGAAGAAATAGGGTTTTAATGGTGCGGTACGGGGCCGTTTTTGAGCTCATTGAGCTTGAATTAACAGCCCCAGAAAGGCGAATCACGGAGCTTGTTTTAGGCATATTGTTTCATTTGTGTTGCTGTGCAGATGGACGCGCGCAGTTCCTGAGCCACGAAGGAGGCATCGCGGTGGTGGCGAAGAGGATACTAAGGGTTTCGCCGGCGAGCGACGATCGAGGTATTTTGATTTTGTCATCGATTAGTAAATTTTCAGATGGGAACGATTGGGTTCTTCAAGAAATGCTCAAAGTTGGAGCTGTTATGAAGCTTTGTAAAGTTCTTCAAGCTGATTCCCCAGCTTATTTGAAAGATAAAGCGCTAGAAATTTTGAGATTACATTATGAAGAATGGAAGGATTCGCCTTGTCTCAATGGCTCTATATTAACAGAGTTCATCAAATAAAATTAAGGTGAAATCTAACTAATTATATTTAAATGAGTAATATTATATATACATATTTTTTAGTATATAAATGAATACAATATGTTATTATGCGATTGAGTGTTACTTTTATCATTAGTTTAAAATTATCCAAATAATATTCATTCATCTGATAATACATTAAGTGTATTAATTTATGTATTTAAAAGTGTGTACGTATAGTTTTATTATATTTACGTTAAGATATTAATTAATTGTATATCTATTTTATGTTATATGATTGTGAACCTAAAAAAAAGGGTTATATATATATTTGACTAATTAAAAATTTGATGAGTGATGCTAGATGTACTTATGTTGAGTTCTAAGTATACATAATTTTATTGATATTTGAAAGTGTTTGAATTAATTATTTTTCTGTTTCATGGTGAAAGGAAGGGTTAGATGATTTGTTTGTTTTCATATGAAATAATATTTGAGAATTGAGTAAGTTTTCACAATTGTAAGTGCTTATGTTTCATGGTAAAACCAAGGGTTAGAAATTTTGTTTTCTTTTATATGAAATGATATTTGAGAATTGAGTATAAGTTCTCATAAATGAAAATATTAAAGGTTTTAAACAAGGTGTGAGTTGATGCCAGATTTGTTTGATAGAAACATTAAGGCGGAACACTTTCCCATGCTTTAGTTTCAAAAGACAATTTCCTAAGATGATGTGGTTCCAACATTTTAAACACATCGTTTATCTTAGTTTTGTTTTTGAATTTTACAATCTAAAATGCATCTCTCAAACTGAAATCGTCCCTAGTGTTGATTAGGGTTTGAAATTTTTCAATTGAGTATAAAATTTTAATTGAAATTTTTTAATGTTGGTTAGGCTAATTTGTTTGCATTTGAGGTGTGTAAATGATACTAATTTTATAATATATATTTTGCAATAACAAAAATATCATTTGATCTTTGCAAATTTATAAATTTTAGTAGTCGATGGAAATATCATTTTGAAAGCTAAAGGGTATTCAAGTGTCAGTGAGCCAAACCTTAGCAAATTGTGCGGTTCCTTAAATTGTTTCTACCTTCAATATTTCTGATTTCGATTTATTCTTCAAATTATCACTGAAGAAGTTGGCAAATTTTGACCTGAAGAGAGTAAAAGGTAAGAAATGTAGCCAAAATTGATATATATATATATATATATATATATATATATATATATATAAAGCATCCCAATTATATTTTTCACATTCTTTCTTGTAAGTAACTCAATTTCTTATGGTTTTTTTTTTTCTGACATGTATGTATAGTTTTTAAAATTTATTTATGTTGTCAATACAAGATTAAAGATTGAATGTTTGATATGGTGACACGCTAGAATTAAAATAATAGTTTTCTTCTTGAAAATTGATGAGGAAAATGATTTGATCTAATTAAATGGATGACCATAAGTGTAGTTGGTCATAATTTTTTTTTTAAAATATACATTTTCTCTTTTGGTTAAGGTTGAATTCGAACTAAACTTAAGTTCAAATTCGTTTCAGTAGAGTCCAGCTCAAACTCGACATCACTTCAAAGGTATTCGAGCATGACTCATTTAAAAAGAGTTGAACTTGAATCAAGTTTTGAACTTAATTCAATATTAAAATAATATTGTTTTAATGCGTATTCATTAAATGGATATCATTTTAGTTAACTCATATTGAATTTTTTAAGTTTGTGAGTTTTATTAGCTGAACACTCATAAAACTTAAGTTTGAAAATATTAAATTTTTAAACTCGAACTTAAATACGTTTGGCTTGAATCCAACCCTACTTTTGATAGTATCTTTCTATTCAATCAAAAATTAATGCGAAGTTGTATTTATTGTCATGATTAAGAAAGTATGTTAAAGTAAAAATGGAAAAAAGTAGATTTTTTTTTTTTTTATGCATAAAATCTCACTCAAGCATGAAATGAAAGAACGCACACTTAATTTGTTATTTTTCTTTGGAAAATCGAATCATTGTTTTCATTATATATTGATGTTCATTTTAAAAGGAACAAACATTTTTTGAATTTCTTGACTCGAAATTTGAAAAGAAGTAAATTGGTACGTTGGTATGTGTTGGAATATGTAAATCTCACATTGAGAAGAAAAAGAAAAATGAGAGATATATAATATATTGGGTATCAAGTTAGATTGGTGTTAATTAAAGCTCAGAATTAATAATATATAAAGACTTAACTTTCTACTTCTACATAGATAATATATCTTCATATGATAGTGTATACACATTTTTATTGTTAGAAGAAATACTAGAAAAATAAAACATAAAATTTATAATATTTATAAAAAGAAATGTCATTTAGTTTTGGTGGTCATTGTGGCATAGGAAGAAGGTCAGTTGCTGACAGAAGAAAGCTCGTCAAAGAAGAATAAGTGAAAATGAAACCCTAAGAAGGAGGGAATGTAGGTTTTTAAATTTTGGATGGAAAGAAATTACTAAATTTTTAAGTAAAGGGGAATATGATAATTTTTTAATTTTTTTATATTTTAACTAAATAACATTTTTACTTTTAATTTTCATAATAAACTTTAACAAAAAGATAGATATTTTAGTTTTTAAAAATTAATATTATGAGTTTGAAAGTTCACCAAACGATGGTGGGAATAAATCCTTTGGCCTTTTAAGTTTCCTTAAGGTAAAAAAGCTAGCCCTGAAGTGCCTTCATAATGTACTAGGTCAATCAATTTTCATGAATTAAGAGCTTGATTAAGTTGAAACTTCCGGACATTCTCTTATAATTTTATTTTTGGACTGGTTTTAAATGTTAAGATAGATCGAAATTACTTTGACTAAATGACGCAGAGAGGATCCACCACTTCATCTTTAATCATTTTTATTTTGTCCAATAGCTTTCGAAAATTGCTAGTGCATGATAGGACGGATGAAATTAACCTAAAAGATCAAATAAATTAATTTTAAAAACCAAAAAGAAAGAGAGGGGTAGAAATTCTACGAAGAAGTCAAATAATAAGACCAGAAATAGTGAAAGAGAGTGGACAAAAGTGTAAACTTTTCAACTAAGTTATATCCCTTGGTCAGCATACCAATTTAATAAATGAAAAATGCGCCCTTCATATTTTCTGGGCCTTTTTGAATTAGTTAAATTATGGTAAATTCGAGTCAAATTAATTTCAATTTTTTTATCAGTTTGATTTGAATGTGTCTGAATGAGTTTGACATAATTGAGCTCAAGTGTAAGAGTTTTATAATGACAAATTCAAGTTTTAACTTGAGTTTTATGGTATTCAATTTGTCAAGCTTGTGAGAGAAAAAATGCTCGATTTGATTTGATTAAAATGATAATGTTTTGATCAATACATATTAATTGATATCATTTTAGTGGAATTTAACTTAGTTACAATACCAAATTAAGTCTAAACTCAAACTCGATTCGATACTAGAGTTTAATTTAAGTGTAATTTCCCTCAAGTTGAACTGAGCTTAAATTAGCTTATAAAGAGTTTTTCAAGCTCAACCCTAAGGTTGGATTTGATTTTTTCAAATCAAACTAAATTCGAACTTAATTTGATTCGAATTGAATCAAGTCCTAATCTAAAGCAAAAGATAAGCGACAAAATTGAACCCCTAAACCCAATTATGAAGTAAGAACCACTCAGGCCCACAATATTTATTAAGGCCAATGAATTTTCCTTGAAAACAAGGGCCCTTCCTGCATGGGTTGGCTATGTAATTTGCAATGATTCATCAAGATAAATGTTTATTGTTTCAAAAACCTCAAGGAAATCAGATTATATTTAAACATCAAGGTTGTTATTATATCAGATTATCGGGAATAATTTTAACAAAAATTCAGGTACATGCAGTGAACATGAAATTGGATTTTATTGGGTTTGAGTTTATCTATAACAGATCGATCTAATCCGATATATTTACCTATCAAAAGACAATTGGAGAAAAAGGTTAAAGACAATTAACCTCTACCAATGTATTTAACTGCTAAAAAGACAATTGGAGGAAAAATTGAAAGACAGTTGACCCACATATATATAAAATTCCAAAACTGCCTCCCCTCCTTGTGAATGAAACGAAAAAGAAAATGGCTCCCATCCAGACAGTGCGGGAATGCAAAATGGGGTCGCGGGTATGAAATTTTTACAAAATTACAGAATATTGGCATGTTCATGTTTTTGTTTAAATTTGTCCAACATTGGTATTATAACAGGTTGAATATATGTCACTTGTTCTGTAAAATTAAATTCTAGATTATATATATTTTGTGTATTGAATTTTAATCAAATTTGGATTTTTTGGTATGAATTAAATTCGGTTAAATTATATGAAATTGGATGTTAAAAATTATAAAACTAATTTAGATATCGGTTGAAAAATATAAAAAAATCAGTTTTTAATTTATTTAATTTTTAAAACTAACTTTTAAAAAATTGAATAAAAATTAATAAAACATTAAATATATTTTTAGAAAAAATAGAAATAACTAAAATATAATAATTTTTTAAAATTTGATTAAAAAACTAATTAATCAAAAATTCGTTTAATATAATTGATATTTTTTATTCAGTTTAAATTAAATCATTTCGTTTTAGTTTATAATTTTTTTAAAACTAAAAATTTAATTTAATTCAACAAAAATCAGACGGCTCTGGAAGCGTCTCCATGCGCCGACAAAAATATGAATGGATAGAGCAGCGAAGTAAGAGAATTCTTCCGACAAAATTGCCTTTTTACTTTAATTTTGTTGGATATCTAAAAGACGGCGGCACACGTTACCGTTGGATTACCGTGTGCTGCAACTGTTTCTGAATTTGATCACGACATAGCTAAGCAGTTGACTAATGTGTATTATTAATTTTTGTTATTTATTATTTTTTAAATCCTCGATATTAAAAATTAAAATCACGATTCAAACTGATTCCTGCATCAGCTCCTACAATACAATTCAAGAGCTGACCTTCCATTCCACCAAAAATTAAACAAATAAATTGCCTACTTTACACGTATCTGCCAAAGCATCTGCATCATTGGGAGTCGACGTTGACCAATCTTGCGGTACCAGATTTATCCACGTGTTTTTTTAATTAATCTTGCGGCATACATTTGTCCACTAGGTGCGTCCGAAAACTTCGTTTACCTAAAATGCTTCCATTGAACATTCATTCGTATATTTTAGTAAAGAATGACATAGTCAGCTATATTTTATAGACCAAGTTCATACATTTACCTTAAGTCCCCAATTTCTTATTGGTTTAGACATAGTTGTTAAAAGTGAGAAATGTTCAAAACTGATTAGAAGTTATGTTATTTAAACGAAAAATATAAAAGTAAAGCAAAAGTGTTGCTTTTAGACAAAAACAATAAAAAATAAAATTAATAAAGACTAATCACCCAAACATCATCTAAAAACTTAGTTGTCATAATGAAATTAGAAATAAGAGAGTTATAAAAAACATAAATTTTAAACCTACACGTATATTATTCGATTAGGTTTAAAAACACGTTTTTCTTACACTTTTTTTCTTCTAAAATGTAATGAATATACGTTTAAGTTATACTTTTAAACTTTTGTTCGTCTTTTATGTTAGAAGCGATTGACCTATTTTCTTGAGGGGCTTCTTACCTTAATGCACTTTTAACAACTATGTGTATTGATTTTGTGGATAAAAATATTTATAAAGTTTTAATTCCATTAAAATGTTCTATCTTACTTGATAGTTTAAATATTTGAATTTTTTTGAGATAATGTTGTAAAAGTAGTAAAAACTGTGAAAATAATTAATTTTATAGTAGATTTTAAAAAGTCATGATACCATCCATGTGACGGCTAAATTGACAAATTAGTTGCCTCACAATTAAGGAAATGCTCAATCAATTTTCACATGTGTTGAATACAAATTTGGAATGTAACATAAGCGTATATGTTTAAAAACAGTTCAACTCTTTTGTCATATCCCATGTAATTCTCTTCTCTAATTAGCAAGATTTTCTTTCACTTGCCCATGTTCTCTCTTTTAATTTTTCTGATTAAATTAATTAAAAGCAAATTCGATGTTTATATATTATTGGTCAAAAGACAAGTAGAACTAAAGAGTGAAGAAGGCAGGCACGAAGGCTATTCAGGTTCCAATATTTTACTTGTTTTGTCGGCAACTCAACACATTCAAAACACGAGGTTGACAGAGAAACCAAACACAACTCTTCTTCGGCAGGGAAAGTCAAACCCATTTTAATTTATCAACATGCAAAAATTTATAATTAAATCCACAACAAAAAATAAATAAATCAGCCGTCTGTGACCTGGTACTTTTTAGAAAAGTCAATCTCAATCCTTCCCTTCTCTCTCTCGCGTGTTTTTGACTTTCACCTGTTCAATATCTCACTCGTATACGTATAAAACCTAATCCTCTCTTGGCCATAGCCATATCAAAAACTTAACTTCTCTCAAATACTTTCAATCTACTTCTCTGAAGAAATTCAAGCTGCTAACGTTCGAATTCATGGAGGAAATTGATGTTCCGCACTATTTTCTGTGCCCGATATCGCTGGAGATTATGAAAGATCCGGTGACGGTGTCGACGGGGATTACTTATGATCGTCAAAGCATCGAGAAATGGTTATTTTCTGGAAAGAACAACACCTGCCCGATGACAAAACAAGTGCTGTCACCCGATTGTGAGTTGACTCCGAATCACACTCTTCGCCGCCTGATTCAATCGTGGTGTACTCTCAATGCTTCTTATGGCATTGAAAGAATTCCGACGCCAAAGCCCCCTATCAACAAAGCTCAGATTTCAAAACTCATAAGAGATGCAAAATCGTCACCGCAATTGCTAGTTAAGTGCCTTAGACGGTTGAGATCAATCGCGGCGGAAAATGAGACAAACAAACGGTGCTTGGAGGTAGCAGGTGCCGTGGACTTCTTGGCGTCGATTCTTTCGAGAAACTCTTGTTTTGTATCGTTTGAAGAATCAACCGAAGAAGGGTTTGATTTTAGACAGCTTAGCGAGGAAGCCTTGGGCATTTTGTGCAATCTTCAATTATCCAACGTCGGATTGAAGAATCTCATGAACAAAAATGGGGATTTCGTCGAGTCGTTGACACAAATCATGAAACTTGGAACCTTCGAGTCACGAGCTTATGCAGTTGTGTTATTAAAATCAATGCTCGAAGTGGAAGTAGCTGATCCAATCCAATTCATAAATCTAAGCCCTCAATTCTTCATCGAAATCATTCAAATTCTGCATGACCAAATCTCCCATCAGGCCTCAATAGCCGCACTGCAAAATCTCGTTCATATTCTTCCATGGGGAAGAAATCGAGTGAAGGCAGTTGAAGCCAGTGCCGTTTCAATCCTTATCGATCTTCTCTTGGAGAAATCTGATAGGAGGGATTGCGAGCTCATTCTAATGACGATTGATTTTCTTTGCCAATGCGCGGAAGGAAGAGCTGAACTGTTGAAGCATGGGGCAGGAATGGCGATAGTTTCGAAGAAGATACTTAGGGTTTCGCAGATGGCCAGCGATAGGGCGGTGAGGATTTTGCTTTCCATTTCAAAGTTCTCGGCAACCCCCAGTGTACTTCAAGAGATGTTGCAGCTTGGCGTTGTGGCGAAACTTTGTTTGGTGCTTCAAGTTAAATGTAGCAACAACACAAAAGATAAAGCTAGAGAAATACTAAAAATGCATGCTCGGGCATGGAAGAATTCTCCATGTGTACCCAGTACTTTGATTGGATCATATCCAGTAGTTTGATTGATGTAGTTCAAGGATTCACTTTTCCTCTATGTTTTCCTCATTTTTTGTACCTAAGTTGTTGATAATATAATATTAAACAAATTTAAATGAATCAAATTAAAGTTGTGTGCCCACAAAATTTTTCATGACGAACACATTTTATGTTTTGTTTTTGTTTTTTTCAAATTTCAATTTACATTCAATGGTAAGTTTAAATTATAAAATTTTATGTGGGAATGAGTTATCTAAATATGTATAATATCCATATGTCATAAATTTACCATTTAGAGAAAATTTTCTCTGCAAATAATATATATTGGTAATTCAAAAAGACTGAATTTTGAATACTTTGGAATTGACAGGAGAGAAAACAAATTTGTAAGAAGATCATCTTATATATATAATCATGCCATGTTAATCATTAAATGTATATAATAATGTTAAAATCTTATGCTGCCTATATATCATAAATCTTTCATTTTATGTTACAATTCATCGTATGGATGAAATTGTATTACAAATTTTACATTAATTCAACATAATTTTGGAAAAAGATTGTCTCTTAATCTAAAATTTTTCTAAGCAAAAAATATACAATAAAATTATGCACATCCAGTTTTTCAATACCCAATTGAGTACCTAATTTTTCTAAGCCAAAATAATACAATAAAACTATGCATACTTAGTTTTTTAGTATCCAAATGAATACTTAAATAACGTCTCATCATGTAATCAGATGATTTTAATTAAAAATAAAATAATATTTAATTAAATACTAATATATTATTTGAGTACTGAAATCTGGATGGAAATAGTGGTTAAAAAACAAAATGATGCTTACTTATTGATAAAATCAATTAAGAAAGAACAGCAGATTTTACTAGAAATTATAAGAACGTTAGAACATTTAATGAAAATAAGATAAAGAAATTCACTATTCAAATTCAACAAATTAGGCAAACCGGTCAACACTCTAAAAATACACTGTTGATTTCACTGCTGAGTCTGAAAAAAGTTAATTATCAAACCCTAGACCTAGAAGGTGCAGAGCAGGTGCATGAATGGTTTGAAGATGAAGATTTTGGTCAAAAAATGCCACTCAACTTGGCCGCAAACCACCTTTGAAAATACCACCTCTTGGAATTGTGGTGGGTCAATAGAAATAAATTTCTTTCTCTTCTGCATTTATTAAATTTTTATATTTATATTTTTGTCTTGAAGGTGACTAGCAGCTGATTCGTTGTACATAAATTTAATTACTGGCTGCTCCGTTCACCAACCAAAATAAATGAAGCTATAGCCAGCCCCTTTGAAATGTTCACACCAGCCTCCATTTTCTTACCTTTTCTAATTCATAATCTCTTTGATTAATTATCAGTTTAATTAAGTTGGGCTAACATTAACAACATTAATACTATGGAATTCATGGTATTTCAAAGCGCAATATTTTATATATATAATTTTAAGTATATAATTAAGTATATAGATAATATATCATTATATAATTAAATTTTATCTTGTGAGTCGCCATATTCCATGTACTTTTCCCATTATTTTTGACCAATCACTAGCATTGGCTGTTCAAATTTCTATATAAAAAAGTCTAGTCTAGAGATGTCTGAATAGTAAAATTTTTTCTATTGGCTATCTGAATATAAGTCATGTACTAAAGTTTTGTATTTTATTACTGGGGAAAGGGACTATTACCCACTCAAGTTTTAGCGGTTTCTCGAAAGCATACTCACATCTAATAAAAAATTCAAACATTCACTCACCTCTAAACTATCGTTAAGTTTTTCATTAAATAGAGAGGTAAAACCGTTATTTTACTGTTTATATTCTAGTTATATAATTTTATCATATTTTTTCCCTCCGATTTTAAAAATTAACTTTTACCCCCATCCCTAAACTTTGAAAAGTGACTTTCACCCCCCCAAATCTCTAATTTTTTTTCACTTTGCCTCCGACCACCGGTGATATGGCTGGACGGAGAGTGACGAGCGTCGTCTAGATCTGGACTACGTTCGTTGACCTTCACTGGACGACGGAGCATCTTCCATTCTCTAGACGATACTCGTCGTCCATTCTGGACGACCCTCATCATCCATTTTCTAGACGACGCTTGTCATCCAGAATGGACGACGAAATGTCGTCTAGAATAGACGACGAAACATCGTCCAAACTGGACGATGGATGACGCTTCTGGATGACACTCGTCATCTAGATCTGGATGATGATCGTCCTTCTTGGACGACGGTCATCATCTAGAGGTGGTCGACCTCTGGACGAAAACTTCTCCGTCGTCGCCGGAGAAAGTGGTTGCATTTTAGGAGGGAAAAGTGAAATTTTTAAAACTTAATTTAGGGGACAAATGTTAGTTTTTCAAATTAAAGGGAGGGAAATGAGATGAAATTTTAATTATTTAATATTATTGATAAAATGATAAATTTACCCCTTAACCATAACAGAAAATATGTGGATGGATTCAAGTAAATTAAACTTTGAGTAGGTATTTGAGTTTTTAATCAGGGATGGGTATACTTTTGAGATACGGCTAAAACTTGGGTGGGAAATAGTCCTTTTCCCTTATTACTATCCCGTGTTTTAAATGTTTTGAGTATAAACTACCAACATTGTTGACTTCATTTAAATAAAAAATTAACTTCATTCAAGTTCGGTGAGTTTAATCTTGAATTTTCTATAAACTAAAGGCCAAAGGACTTATTCCCATCAAAGGTTTGTTGTATTCCCAAATTTTCACCAGCAAAATCTCAAAAACCTAAATATCCATATTTTATTAAATTTTTTTGTTAAAGTTAAAGGTAAAATCATTATTTAATAAAAAAGATTTTAAAAACTAAAATTTTATCTCATTTGCCCTCTTAATTTAAAAAACTAACAATTTTCTCTCACCCAAAGTTTAAAAAGTTAACTCCCCCCTTCCCCCCAAAGGCTTTGTTTTCCTTCTTCAATGACCGTTTCCATTCTAGTTGACAATCGGCCTTCACTAGCTTCCTCTCCAATGAAACTCTGATGTCTGACAACCATTTTCGTCGAATGAAGACGACAAATTGTCTTTATCTGAAGACGATAAATCATCTTTATCTAACAAATGTTTTAATAAAAAATGAAGATTTTACTTGTAATTCTAACAGAGAATTTTAATAAAATAATAAATATTTAAGGTTTCGAAATTTTTCAAATAAAAGTTTAAAAATATACCAAACCTTAGGTGAGAATAAGTCTTTTGGCCTAAACTAAATTATGATTGATTAACTATGTCTTGGTTTGACTTTAATTTTCAAAGACTAGATATTCATAATATACACGATTCATATGCCTAACAATAATATTGCCATATATATTCATTAGACTGAAATTTTATTTTTATTACAATTGAAGTAGTTACTAATATCCGAACTAAATTTTTGAAAGACAAGTAATACATACAATTTCTTTTTCTGAAAGAATGGCAGCACACTATCTGAAGTTGCCATCTCCTAAACTCTGTCTCTGTCATTGTTTTTTTAAAATTACCCATCTTAAGTTCAAACAAAATCTTACAATTTTAGAAATGATGAGAATCATTTTATTTTTTTGGTTGTTATATCATCATCAATCAGTTAAATAGCTTTTAATTCGAAACAATTGTGCATTAAGTAACAGATTATTAATATAGATGTTGATTTCAAACTTAGGATTTGAATGGGAAGAATACGACAGATTTAAAATTGTATAAGTAGACATAATATGTACCACAAGAAATTAGAGCTACAATGAGCTCACAACGACGGTCAGCCAATGTAATTTTCAACGTCGTTCTTCCGCTGCAACAAAATGACTTCGTTTTGCAACAACCCATTCTTACCCATTAAAGTAACCAATAGTCCATAAAATTATAATTTTGAATTAAAAGTAAGGCCAAGGGACTTATTTCCACCCAAAGTTTAATCTTTTCTTAAGTTCTCACCAATTATCTTTTAAAAATTTAAATACCCATCATTGGCCATTAAAGTTAATTAAATCCGTTAGTTTAAAAATTTTATCTCATTTTCCCCGAACTAAGTTTAGGATTTCTCCGGCGATGATTTATCTCTCTTCTCTAGCGATGAAAGTATTCGTCGAAGATGAAAATAATGTCTTCGTCTCTAACGAAGACCTCCGTTGCTGGAGAAAAGAGAGAGTTCGTCATCGGAGGGAGAGATCATTGAAGAAGGGAGATAAATCGTCATCAGAGATTCTCTAAATTTAGTGAAGGGAACTTGTTAGTTTTAAAGATTTAGAGAGAAAAATGAGATAAGGTTTTATTTTTTTAATATTATTTGTCAAATGACAGTTTTAATCTTAAAATTAATAGATTTTATTAATTTTAATAACTTACGAATAGGTATTTGGATTATTGAAAAATAATGAGTAAAAACTTAAAAAAGAGTAAACTTTGAGTGAGAATAAGTCTTTTGGTCTAATAATAAAGTAATATTTTTTAAGTAAATAAGATACTTAAAATTAAATATAAATAACATAAGTGTTAACTCATTTTATTATTTTCACTTCCGCTAAAATATATGATCAAATAAATTATGTTAGTATTTCTATATGAAATTATATCTTGAATTAAGATATGATTTGATCAAAATTTTGTACTCTTTATCCCATAAAATTGTCTGACACCAAATAAAATGATAGTTGAAGTTAGTTAATTTCTTGGATCTTGGGCATACGTTTCTGGGATCATGTAAACTTTAATTGTTACCAAGTTTCTAAGCTAATTGTTACAATTAATTATTAGAATTAATTATTAAATGAAATGTTGAAAATTTCCCACCAGACAAACATATTATAAAATAAAATACACATCTGGTTTTAATTTGAATTTCACAAGTTCAAATTGGTTGTATATAATGTAATGTTTACTCTTTATGGAGTGTGAAGAGAGTTCAGTTTAAGAGGGGATATTAGAGTATATGGAAATGATTTACAATTTTGCAAGGTTGTGTTTGTAAAAGAATTTGAAAATGAGTTGTCAAATGTGCAATTTTTTGTATAAGGTAACAGAAACATTTGGTCACTATTCAAACTAACGTCTTCCGTTTATGTATGTTACGTACAAATACAAACAAGTATCTTGTAATTCATTTATGTAAATCAATACAACTCAGTCGAGCTCTCCAAACATGCTCTCTCTTTCTTTCTCTTTTTTTCATATTTTGTGCTTAGATCTAGAGTTTCTTTGCAATGTTTAGCTCAAATCCGAGTTGTACTTTGTCCATTTAGAGCAATCTCGACACTCTTGTTGAAGTTTCAAGCTTGAGCATTATATGGTTAAACAATTATAAATCACTTGCTCGTTTTTATTAAACTTTTGTATCTACCATTATTTTAGACTTTAATTTCGTTTATTAGCATGATTTTCAAGTTGAAATTAATTAGGAGACTAATTAAAAATATATGGACAATGGAGTAAGACTGGTTAATTTTAATTAATTATCTAGATAGGGTGTATAGCAATAGAAGATTAAGCGTAATATGTTGTTTGGTCACTTAAAACTAGGTTTAATTTTACCATATAATTATTTATAAGTAGGATTAGACAACATCATTAATTAATTTTTTTAGAAACAATATTATACGTACCTATTTTGAGTACATAAATATATACACACCTATACATGTCTTCATATGATTGAGTATTATTTTATCTTTAATTTAAAAAAGGTAAAAAAAAGGATTAAATGAATTAATTGGAATAAGATAAGTAACATATTAGAATTAATCCAGTAAATTATCATTTGTGCTGAATTTAACAAAAAAATGTACCTCTTTAATTCCGGTTCTACTTTTTTCATGAAAATTGGAGAAGCTTGATCATAGGCACCATTATTTTATAATTACAAGCAACCATGTACTTAATCATATATCTGGTTGATCTATACATTATTATGTATAGTAAAAAAAAACCTTTTTTATAAAAGAATAATTTCTCAAGTCTTGCTGAAGGTATCATCAGTTGAGAAATCAAATGGACTCCAATTGCCAAATAAAAGATTTGGATCTTGAACCGCTTGATGATGATGAATCTCGGCTCCAATCAAGGGCTCTTGTGTTGTTGCTTCCAAACTTTGATGATTCAGATTCGTCATCGTTTGTGAATTCAGCCACATTTGATCTTCAGCAATCGGCAATGGCGGCAATATCGGCAATATCGGTTGATCTTGAAATACAGAATTGTAATAAATTTGATCATTATTATTGCAATTCTGATCTTCAGCAGCTGGTAACATTTTAACTCTATCAGTAGAATCCAAATTTGTGCAAAATTCGAGAGATGGATCGAATTCGCCTCGAAATTCTTGCGCCATAGATTTGAAAGCGCAAGAATTATTCGCCTTGGAATCATCTGGCTGTTGATTATTCAAGAAATTTGCATAAACAAGAGCAAGATCAATATGTGAACCAGAAGAACCGGGACTTGAAATAGCTTCATTTCCAATTCCATATGTGAAACCCTTTGAAGAAACTGCATTATTGTTGTTATTATCATTGTTGTGATGATGATGATCAGTGGATAATCTTACAGACTTACCTCTTCGGTTTTTCCGGCAGCCACCGCCAACGGGGACGTTGCGGAGAGAGCCACCTTTGGTCCAGTATCTTCTACAGCCTTTGCAGAAGTATCTGGGCTGAGTTAAACTGTAGTTGTTGTAGTAACAAAATTTAGTATTTGAAGAGCCACAACGAGGGCAGTTTGGTGACATTTCAACATTAGGTTTCCACATTCCTCTCTCCATTATCACCATTAATGGCTTTTCAGATTCAGAGACTTCATTTAAATCTCTCTCTCTCTCACTCACTCTTGTGTGTATTGAAGAGAATAGAAGAAGAAAGTTAATTAGGGCTTATAAAGAGTGATGGAATGTACGTGTACTTGTTGAGTGTTTTAGTAATCAATCATAAATTGAAAATCTTTTTACGTAAAACTTAATTCAATGTTGAGCATTCTATGTGCTCGTAATTACTGAAATTACTGTTAAACCTTTTATTATTAAATTGCTGATCTTTGATAGGGTTTTGACTGCACTGCCATATTTCTTTAATGGGAAAGGAGAAAGTATGTGTATAAATAATGAACACTAATTTATATATAAATAATGGCTAATCATGATATGATATATATTATTTTATCTTAAATTTAAAATAATTTAACTGTATGGTGATATATTATTATTTATACTTATTACTTTTATAAGAAGTTTTAATAAGTTTTATTTATTTTTCAATGCAAAGCTCAATTCTTCGATATCAAGTTTAGTTCAATGTTATTTAATGAATGTCAAACACATATACATTAGTTATTAGAGATGTTTAGGAATTTACGATAAAGAGTAATGGAAAGGGCAAACTACTATCTTTCATCTAAGTTTTTAGTTGAATCTCAAAAGTACACTCACGACAGTTCAAAACCCTAAATATCCACTTATAGAGCAACTTTTGTTAGAACTTTCTATTAGAGACAAGAGTAAAAACATCATTTTATTACTAAATTTTAAAACCCTAAAAATTTATATTATTTACCCCCCTTAGTTTAGAAAACTAACAATTTTTTTTCATAATAAAACTTTAAAAAACTGCAATTTTTCTCTAGAGTTTCAATTTTTTAGATGAGCCACTAATCCACCAGAATCCTATAGCTCAATAGTACCAAAGAAATGTCTAGAAGCGTATCGTCGTCCAGAAGCATTGACGCTCTAGACGACAATGTGTCGTCGCTTCATCATCCAGAGGCGTCAATATGGATGACAATGCATCATCCAAAAACATCAATGCTTTTCGATGATGTTTCGTCTTCCAGAGGAGTTGATTTGGATAAGGCGATCTGGATGGCACATCATTGTCTAGAAGCCTTGATCTGGATGACCAGAAGCTTGACACTTCTGGACTCTTCTCCACCTCCATTGAGCCACCAAATTCCTGTGGATCAATGGCTCACTTGAAAAATTGAAACTTTAAGGGGAAATTGTAGTTTTTCAAAATTTTAGTATAGGAAAAAATTGTTAGTTTTCTTAACTAAGAAAGGAAAATGATATAAATTTTTAAGGTTTTGAAATTTAGTAGTAAAACGACAATTTTATCCTTGTTTCTAACAAAAGTTAGTCCATAGGTAGGTATTTAGGGTTTTGAACTGTTATGGATATGTTTTTATAGTCAACTAAAACTTGGGTGGGAAATAGTCATTTGCCCTAATGGAAACTATATATTTATATTTTGATTGCATACCTTTCTCTTCTGCAAACTTGGGTATTTTATAATAAATCGAAAAACTTGTTACAATAATCTCAATTCAATATTGGGTTTATGTGCTTATATAAATTTACACGTTAGAAAATTATTCATATTTAGGAAGTTATAAATTATACTAAAGAACAATGAAAAAAAATTAGATACGTAATATGGAGTACATAATTTCTCTCATTCACAAAACTCTCCTTTCAATAAATTTTATTTTAAATATTCATTACTAAATTGTCCACATTTAAAGAAATATATCAAAGACTAACGAACACTACATATACTTTTGGATAGAGAATAATTTTTCTTGCGTAGATATTTAAGTTTGATTATAAATTATAATCTTCTTATAAAAATCTCGATTCACTATTGAGTTCAGGTGTTTTCTATTTTAATATTAAACATTAGATTATAAAATAAGGGTATTTGTGTTTAAAAGATGAAGCGAAAGAGTACATTATCACGAGTTAACTTCTTATCCTATCTATATAGTATCTCTGTCTTTTCAATAATCAATTTTGTACGTACCCATATTATAATTTAGGTTAATAGTTTCGTCTTACTTTAAACTCATTAAGAAAGCAACTCTAATTTTCGACCAGTTTATACAAAGGTGACTTAGTTTCCCTTTAATGTCACCTTGACTACATCACCCTGTGGCTAAAACGTTCTCAACAAGTAACAAAACACCCACGAAATTAACCATATACCACTCACTTATTAACACACCCATATACTATTTTTATTCAAATTTCTGCCACACTGACCAACCTAAGGTTGTGATAACATGCAAGAGGTGTATAGGGAAGGTGGGGACATGCACATGCTGTGAATGAAAGAAGAAAGGGCCGTGAGGGACGATGGGTTGACATGAAAGTAGTGTAGGAAGCAATTGCCTCGAGAAGATGATTCAAGTTCCTGGTAAGAGCAGACACAAATAATTAATTTAATTAAACTAATGTAGGATAATATTTGTGTAAATAAATATGTGATTGCATTCCTCGGGATTTGTAGTAAATATTCACCTGAACCTGAATGCCATCATCCAAGTTTTTGCTATGATATATGTGCGTCCATTTACTCCCTACAATCGGATTTGACCATTTTTTAAAAATAGACTAATAAGCTTGTATATGAGATTCTTTTAAGGTTATATTTGAGTTTAGCGTGTTAAGTTTAAGTTTAAGTTTAAGTTTGAATTTGATTCGAATAAATTTGAAACAATTTAAACTCAAACAATTTAAGTTTGAGAATTCAATATTTTCAAATTAAAATTTGATACGAATTAACTAAAAAAATGTCATTTTAGTATTAAACCGAATTGAAATTTTTATTCGAATTTAAACTTAAATTTAACTCATTTTAAACAAATTAAATTTAAATACCATTGAAACGAGCTTGGCAAGCTCGAGTTGAAGTTTGATTTTACTAAATTGCGCAAATCCAACCATAGTTTCTTATATTTTGTAAAAATCAAAGGATATTTAAACAAGATAAATAAAATAGAAGATGGAAACGTAGGTAAAATGTTTCTTAAAGAAGGAATGTCTCATACTAAAAGAAGTCGCTTCAATTAGTATGTCTGGGATCCTGAGCTTCTTGGATCATGCAGTTTTTTTTTTAATTTTTTTTCACAAATTCGAGGAATATATTTTTGAAAAATAGTATTAATATTCTGATGTCACCTACTCAACTTCCTATGATTATTCGATTAAGATTTATTTTATTTATTTTTAAGAATCTTACTGATTCTTATGGTTAATAGTACCAATTTTGCTTTTGGAAAAAATAAAATCCAATCCATTCAATGTTTGGAACACTTAGATTGTTCTCCAATCCTCGTTTCCGTTGTGTTTTTATTTAATATAAATTTTAATTACCCAAAAAAAAAAGAGTTTGATGATGTAATAACATAAGTTCATAAATAAAAATTCCTTAATTATTAATAAAAATCTGTAAACTTCACATAATTTGAATCACTGTTGCTTCTAATGCAGAAAATTCCATGAGTCCACAAGTTTGAAGAATAATAGAAAATGCTTAAAAAAATATTACTCATCAAACAATTAGAAATTGCTTAAAAAATTAATTTCAAAAGCGGTTTTTGTACAAGCTATTGGTTTATAAAAATTATGTTAGTGCATACATTGCCTACAAAGAAAGCTACATATAAAAGGTTCCTAGGTATATATTTACATCTCATGCCCCAAAAAATTACCACTTTACAACGGCACTGGCACAAACACAACAATGCCCATTCGGGTTAACCAGACAACAAAGTTACAGAAGTTTACCTAGCCTTTCAGAGCCCATCTAAATTTTAATCAGCTTAAAGGAAAGAAATTTAACTTCAGAAGCATTTCCTGCTAATGAATATATCAGAAAATTAAATAAGAAAAGGGATGTAGAGTAAATCTAATGAAGAAATGTACATTGATATATATAGTACATAGATAATACAAAATTGTTTGTGGGCAGAAAAAGATTGGCTTAAGGGAAGGCTGCGGTGTCATGCATGACACAAAATAATGGACTTGGAGGGAACCTTGACTTGCAGCACTACATAGAGTTAACAGGTTTAAAGCATCCTCCAATGTAAAAAGTAAGAGCTTTGATATCATGTCTGCTATAGCTGTCCCAGCCTTTCCTGTAAGACAAGACAACCAAAACTTAAGAGTTAAACTTTCGTAAAATATAGATCAGAACAGTAATGCAGAAGAATTCTAATCTTGTTAGAAAGAAGAGCAAGGAACTCAGCATTATCGTGCAAGTTCAGGACCAAAGAAAATGCTAAAATGCAATTCAGGAGGAGGCCTCTGGAACTGATATATGTAGCCACTGCTAACTATTCTTATTGACAGTCAATAAAACAATTTATCTGAGACTACTTATACATATAATTCATTCTTCTATTAACCCCTCCCACACAACTAGCATGACCACTACTGTGAGAAGTGGTAATGATCACACCATTACCATTACCATCAGTAAATGCGCTCATTATTCCATTAATCAAGGTCTAATGAAGGAAATTCAATCAAGCACTGGTTTCATAAAAGCTGAAAGATGCAAAGAAAGATTTCTTTAAATAATAACCTGAAGCATTTGCATTAATTTCGGATGCTGCTCCAAAAGCTGGCAAAGTTTATCCCGATCACTCAACAATGACTGCCATGATAATGTAACAAGGATAATCAGGACAAATCCATTAAATTTTTTCAACAAATATTACGAGAGGCAACAAGTACAGTTACAGAGCAATACATCTATGAAATCTTTGGCAATAAGGGAAAAAAAATACCTGAATAGCTTCTGGGGACTTGAAATACTCCTGTAATGACATTCCTGAATCTTGTTGCAGCTGGGATGTAGTATCCCCTTGCTGATGTAAAACTTGTGATTGGGCATGTTCAACTTGCAGTTGCTGTACTGCTGTTAAATCTTGCTGTTGGGACTGATAATAAGAATGCATTGGAGAAACTTGTGGCGGTTGCAGCATCTGTAAAGGAAGGCCTTGCATTTGTACAGGGCTCTGCAGAGACATGCCTTGATCCAATGATTGTGAGACTTGCATTGGTGGTCTAAGATGCTGAGGTGGTTGTTGAGGACGTGGAACCTGTGGGGGCTGCAATGGCTGTAACTGTGGCAGGGTATGCATTGACTGAATGGAAGGGTGGGGTATGGAGAGATTCTGCATGATATTTTGCGGGTTGTCACCATGCTGCTGAGCTGGAGAGTTTCCATATAGAGTTGCAGGTACTGAAGCAGGCCTACTGAAGACCAAGGGTGACATGAGTGGAGGTGGTGCATAAGAACTTAGTCCAGCAGCTGATGCAGAAATGCTGCCTAACCGAGCATCAATTATAGGAGAGACAGAGCTCTGGCCCTGGGGAAGGTCAGTCATTCCGACACCTGTCTGATTGTATATGGACATCTGAGGAGTAGAAGATTTTAATGATGGTAAATTGTAAGGGCTAGATGAAAATGGAGGTGGTGTTGGTGGAAGTGGAGGCCTAGCAGATCCACCAGTATGGGTAGTTGATAAAGGTGCAGAACTGCCACTAAATCCTGATAGATACTCTGGCTGAACCTGCAAAAAAGAAAAATTGAAAAATTACATAAAATGCAAACACAAAAGCAAAACAGGAGATTGCAAGCAAATTGTGGGGTGGAGGGATCTCTCACTTGGAATGCTGTAGGCACTGGTAGCTGTGATTCTGGCATAGAGTTTACAAATGGGGAAGACTGACTTGGGATAGAATCAGAAGCCTGAGATACTACAGGACTAACTGATTGTGGAGGTGGCATTGGAGGCAAAGGTGGTTGATTCAGCATAACTTTCTGGTCATATATTCCTCGAGATCCAGTGCCCACTGGAATATTACCAGCATGCTGGGGACTGTTCTTTCGATAGAAATTTTGTGAATTTATCCTTGAATCAAGTGGCATGGATGTTAGAGGTGCACTATTGTAGAGAGAGGCAGGAAACCCCGAACTATTTGCTGCTGTCCCAGAATCAAAACTAGTAGAGGTCTTAATGGTAATAACATTCTTTGAGTCATCAGGTTGATCAAAATATTTCTTATCCGAAGAAACACTTGGTTCCCGAGTCAATGGCAGTTCAGGGCGTGAGACTGACATCCTAGAAGAAAATTCACTCTGGGTGTTTTCATCTGCATTAGATGCTAATGGTGTACCCATATGAGAAAATTGACTATTTTCATTGACATCACTCTCTGTCTCTTCAACTATTGAACGTGGAGAATTTTGCTCAACTATGACAGAGGCAGGCTGCTGTAGATTATCATCTAGCTGGGGGAATGGTAATTTATCATCAGGTTCAGATTCCTCGTCATCAAAGACAATATCAATTCCATGAAGATCATCATCAAGAACTGGTTTCAACTGCTTAGATTTGTCAACTTTTTCTTTCTGGGTGTCACTTGCAGGAGCTGCAATCTTGACTTGTGCAGCTGCCTCCCCAACCACTGTTACAATGCGTTTCTGGCGCTCCCTTTCTCTAGCCATAAATTCATCGACATGCACTGATGGAGCACGTCCACCAGCAGATCCCACTCTCTGAGCTACAATAACATTAGAATTTGTGACACCATCACTCCCCCTTTCTTTCGCAATGTAGTCATCCACATGCAAAGATGGGGCCCTGCTGGTGTTTGGTTTGCGCTGCCGAAAGGTATCCCTCCGAGTAGGACCAGAAGATGTTGTAGATGGACCCACTCCACGTGAAAATGTATTCTGGGTTGTTTCAGCCGGTGAATTTTCTCCCCTAGCACGCCTACTCAAACCTTCCACTGGAGGCATTTTCCTTTTAGCAGGAAGAGTTGTTTGTGACAATCTCTCAGGTAATGTTTCTGGACAATCCCATGAGAACTTGTCTTCAAGTCCTACCAAGTAAAGATTATCATAAGGGTTCTCAGTGCCATCATCTGCCATCTGATGCATATTTAAAGGAAATAGACCATCATTTGGTGATGAAAGCATTCCTTCAGTGAAGATGACATCATCTGCCTTAACTGAACCAGCAGGATTTTGCAACAATAACAACAGTGCCTTCACAAACTCCGAAACCTAAAACATCAATAATTAAGAATTACCCAGAAGACAAATTAAAAACTAACGAATTTGAGAAAGGCAGAGATGCATAAGCTACCATACCCACCTGAGACAAAGTGGTGTGTATATCAGGGGCAGCTGAAAAGTCATTTTCATCATTGATATTTGAATTCAAAACTACAGACAATCTCTGTATGTAATTTATGTTCTCCTCTGAAAAGCCCTCAGTCCCACTCTTCTCATCATCAGGAAGCCCAAAAAGATATTTCAATGAGACAACAGCATCCAGGTTCAAACTAATTAACAGGCAAACCATATGTTAAGCAAGTGAAATAACATCAAGCCAATTAAAAGACCTTATACGATCAGAAATTGTAGTATGAACCAAGTTATAACCGATGAAGCAAGGTGGAAAAAAAATGAAGACAGAGATTACACTCAACAAATCAACTAAAGCTAGTCAGAATATCAAAAGAATTCATAAAAACAAAATACAGATCTGAATAGAACAAGAAATAATCACAAGCTACCACTACCAGTAAAGGATATTACCAGCAGTCAATGTGTAAAGCACAGAATGATCCTACAGGATTACATATTTCTCTATTTACCTAACATAATCTATGAAATAGATTAAAAAGTAGAAGCTTTCATACTTTAAATTCATATCTTAGAATGTTATATAAACTTTCTCCAAACTCTCCAACTACATCCCTATCTCCTCTTCTCTTCTACTAGATACACAAAAGTACTCACTAGTTTAAAGAATATAAAAACTCCAATTAACTTATGCTATTCTCTGCCTCAAGCCTATATTCCATTCCGCTAAAATACCCAATAAAAGTAATCTTTTGAAACAAAATACAGCATAATTAAGTCAGAGATTTATCCAATTGTATTTGTCATCTTCATTCATCTACATTCATTTCACATTTGTTTCCAAGTCATTCATAAGTTCAAGGCATATAGAAGAATCAAACCACTGAAGACAACCTTCATACAAGACTCCTGTGAAAAGTTCATAGAACAAATATATGTACTCGATGTTTTGATCTTGTTAAGTACCCAAGGAAATTCACAGAAAAATGCCAACGAAGCTTACGTCAGTTGGTCAGCACTTAGATCTTGTTAGCAACGGTCATATCTAATGAGTGATCTTTCATCCTTGGATTTGACACAAGCACAAGCATTGTATCACTCAATCTCATTCTAAATGTTTACATACACTTGACAACTATGGAATCGCCATTTATGAACTGATACTCATGAGTACAAGCTTGAGCAACAGATTACTTAATCCCACCAGAAAATGTCATAATTACTTCTCTAGGAGACTTTCGTATATCTTCTTATGCTCAACAAAGTTTTCCTATCAGCAAGGTATCCCTCATAACTAAGTTCAGTTCAGTTCCTGATTCTGTTCTTCTATAGCAAATATGTACTAGATTTAAGGGGCATCTTTAGAAACGTCAGTGAAACTGCAACTAATAAATATAAATGAAAATAATTTCTCATTTACAAATAAGACAGCTCAGAGAAATATAGATATCTAAGCAAACAAAGTAGTACCGTTAGTATACAGTATATTAAAGTGTATGAAAGTGAATACATAATGTGGCAAATTATCAAGGTAGACTGACCTTTTTCCATCCATGCAAAAGTGCAAAGAACCTAAAGACAGAGCACTGATGGCTTCAATTGCATAAGTTGACAAGCTATCTTTTGAATCAATTGACTCTAACAACTTTGTCCAGCAACATAATAAAGGAGGATTCTTTCTCCAATCAAACTCATTAAGACTAAGGTTCCCATTTCTTTCATGTATTCCCCCTGAATCAAATTCTTCAAGACCTGAGCGAGTATTACATACGGCAGAAACCAAAGCCTTTTGACCTCCATTGCAAGAAACTAATTCCTTGAAAGCTGTAAGACAAAACACTAATTCTTTTCCAACTGGTAGGACCTGAAAAAATTATCATTCTCTATTACCATTCATGTAGCAAGAATACTTTTTCCTTCTAAAGCTACCATTTGTAAAGCATTCTCTGATTTTCATATAGAGGAAAATTAATCAAGAAAAATTCTGAAAGGAAAAATTTAGTCATCTAAACATCAAATAAATGTCAAGGTCTTTTAACACAAACCCAGCATTTATTCATTGCATCGAAGGAAAGCAATTCATAAAAAAGCAGAATTCATATCATAAGATAATACTGCAGAGGAAGTATCATTGAAAACTATTTAAAAGTATTTAACCTTATCTAAATTGAGGAGGAAATACCTGACAAAACTTAAGGATGTATGGGGCAATCAACAAACAATCTTCAGAACTCAAATCCTCAAACTTGTACCTATAAAATCACCAAAAAATTTGCGTGAATGTGATAAATTTTGAAATAGAAAAGACAGAGAAAGAAAAAGAATAAATCACAGAACTGATGTCATCCACTCACAAATCATGTCTTGCAGAGTATTGTAGAGGTGTTCGAGAACTACAAAGTAGTGAGATAGACCTGAATACAGGGAGGCACCAACCAATCAAGGTAAAACCACTTTTAGCAGAATTTCCTTGATCTGAAATTTGCTTTCCATCTGCCTCACTGGCATCAAGACACTTCTCCAGTGCTTCTCTTAGAATTTCAGGACCACCCTCCTTCAAAAATAGTGCCTGATAGAGAAAATAGTCATCGGGCAAAAGATTAGCAGCAGAAATTTAAAAAGGAAAGGGAAGTTCAAGAGAATTGAGACAGTAAATTAACCTTAGCGCATGGATGCTCCAACAAGCAAGCAAGAAAATCAAGAAATCGGTGCACCTGAAAACAGAAAGAACATATAAAACACACCAGACATGACAAATTATCAAACTGAAACAAGAGAATAGATTTATCACCTTGTACACATCCATCTCTGATGGATAAGATGAGTCAGAAACATGACTACGAACCCATGACAATATCGGCCGTAGAAGTACAGAAGCATTTTCAGGTCTTAGGCAAGCAATGCGTATTATAAGAACTCGAAGCATGTCTTGTATGACTATCAATGCCTGTTAGAGAATGAAAATATCACCAGACATGGCTAAAAAACATATAGAAAGTTCCCATTCAAAATAAAATTCCCAAATTGCAACATTGCCCTACCCTCCAAAAATAGAAAGGAAAAAAGATATCAATTCTTAAGTACAGTTTTCGGGAAAGAACACATACAGAAATAGCATAATGTTGGATTATCTGTGCAATTTTGTCAAGATGTGGCCTCAATTGGCTAAGCAGCTTTTCAATGTGTCCAGACTCTAGATACCAATCAACCTGTCCCTCTTTCTGAGGCCCCAACAACGACCCAACAGCTATTGTTCTAAGGGCACTCAACAAGGGCATTCCATTTCTCCAATGCCAGACACCTTCTTCAGGAAACAAATCATTCTTGCAATGCAAACATAGGAGATGAAACAAAAAGCTAGTCACATAACATAGTTCCAGGACCATTTTCAACATCAGGATGTTTGAGGACTTTGTCATAAGACAAATGGGCATCGAAATGAAGAAAAATAAGAATGGTAATCGCCCATACCAGAAGACACAGCAAACTACAGGTCTCCTTTGGACCCAAAGCCAGAATTGAAGTCATTTGAACACTAGCAAGAAGGGAGTGAAAAAGGCCAGGAGTCCAGCCGTAAATTGGCCAAAAAGCAAGAGCTGACACAATAAGATGGCAGACTGCTCCAAACCCAAGGGCTGAATTAGGATAAGATGAGGATAAGTCTGCAGCACATGCAGCTAGCTTTGGGCTGCAATTCCATTAAGTCACTGAATTATATGCAAAGAACAAGATTAAAAGTGATTAAAAAATACAGGAGAATGGTAAATACCTCACTTCTCGATGCAAGCGCAGAAGGGCATTCATTAATTTGGTATTCTTATGCTGCTCATTACCTTCCTGCAGATATGGCAATGAAACAATTTAATTCTTTTGGATATTTATGAGATGAATGCCATTTAGGAAGAAAACTGCAACCACTATTATTATACTGAATTCCTGAATAAACTCTTTCCAAGTAAGGACGGTAGCCTTCATTACAGTGCTTACAAATAAAATATATAAGGACTTCGTCCCCATAAACATTCACAAAGACATAAGAGCAGAGGAAATTCCATAAAATATATCAGCACTAAAAAACAAGCCCACAATTTTTGAAGGGCTGAGGTTCACTGAAAGAGCCATGTCAAAGCTAGTAATGCAGCATGGCCAACTTCACCAGAGATGTAGTTCCACATAACAGATCATTGAACCATGAAATACAAATGACAGCAAAGTAGGCACCAAGAACTGAGCTGACTAGGATCAATCTTTGCAATCTCTTTATTGACATAGAGAAGCTACAGGCCAATCAAACAACTTAAAATCTTAATAACCTCAAGGATTATATATGTCTTGGAAGTGATGTCAAGTGATCCTTAGACTTCTTAACTAACAAAAGTAGGAGTACAATAGTTGCCGTCAAACAGCATTGGAAAATAAAATAATGTAAATGTTACTTTATGAAAGCAAACCACAAAGTTAACAAACCAAAAAGACCTAATTAACCTTACAACATGTACAAAATGCCCCATATCACATAAGAGATCTTGTAATTTATAACAAAAGATGAATCACACGGTCAGGGAAACCATTTTACAAATGCAAATTATCCTTCCAAATATACATCAGACTCAAATTCAAAATGTGACAAACCTGTAATTTTTGCAGAATGGTAATTAGTAATACCAAAGAAGGAACCAAAAGTTCAACTAAACTCTGTTCACGATTCCGTTCCAATAGTAAATCAGATGAAGAATTGCATTCTGTAACATCATCAACAAGATAATCTGCAGAGGAAAACAAAACCAAATGCTTTAAGAAAGCAGATGACCATCAGGCAAGTCAGGTGACTAACAATTAGAATAAAACATGCCACAAAAAAATCAATAATTAGATTACAAGCTGACTCAAAACAAGTATACCCTATCACATACCATAACTGTTTGAAGATCTCTCAAGCATGAACCTGCAATTAACTAGAATTGCATAGATAACCATTATGGCACCTTCAGCATAGAGGGAAGCAGCAACAGTCTACACCCAAGAAGATGAAGGAGAATAATAAGAAATAGTAGAAACTAATGGTAAAACAAGACCCCAAAATTACTACTATATGATGGAAAATGGACAGTTACATACTGAGTTTTCTGAAACAAAAGCCATAATTCGAAGTGCTGTTGTCAGCTGTGCTATTGAAGAGTCTTGAAGGGTTACGCCATCAAAGGACTTTTCAGTAATAATTTTAACTAGATTCTCCATAACATTAAAATCAGAGCCACTGGAAGCTTCTCCAGTGCCATTTTCAACATCCATCATATCTGATACTAAAATGCTGGTTGAGGTCAAGTGAGCATCTCCCCCAGAGGCTAAAACAGCAGCATAACGTAGAAGACCAATAACTCCATTTTTGTGGTAAACTAAACCAGCATCTATCCATTCCAATAGACGTGTGGGAGCATCTTTCTTATTAGACCCTGGAGAAGAAGAATGTAGAGCCTTGTGAAGTTCCCTAGCATGTCTGATCCAAGAACCCAGAGAAAATGCACTTGAATCAGTGACAAGGACTTCAAAAATCTCAGCAGCAGAGTGCAAAATGGCAAGATTAAGAGGTGAAGCTCCTGAACAGCCACAAATTCATCCAATGCACTCATATTAGACAGACAAACAAGAAAGTATGCAGCTGTTTCAAACTTAAACATAGAGCAATTGCAGTACCACTATTTTTATTTACTGGCTCCAATTCCTTGGCAGAATGCAAAGCTTCAATCAATACTGAAACAGCCTACAAAACATTGACATGTCAGAGGCAGTAGTTGTACAGGAAATGACACTATACACAATAAATTCAACAGTCAACAGGAAAAAATGTTACTGAGGATTGCAATCATGAGTTGGAATCAGCTTCTTTACGAGCAATTCATGCCATAGATACAACAGGCTTGTTCAGCTCAGTGCTAACACCAATAAAGTTAAAAGTATGCCCAAATAGGTGATCACAGTAGTAAACATTTTTGACATATAAGAACAGTATATTGTTACATTATGAAAGTGGGGAAAATATTCACTACTCCATTAGATGATCATATGATGAAGATAGATATATAAAACTGGCTTACTCAATATTAACTGGTTAGATGACAAGCAATGAGTATCTGATTATTAAAAAAAAAAAAAAATTATATGACTAAGAATAGCATATCCATTCAATACCTCAGGGAAAAAACCCAGAGCCAGCAGAGCTTGGCGTCCACAATCAGACCTACAAAACATTTCAAAGCGTGCAGGTCAAAACAAGTAATGTTGTATCAAAACCTCTGAAAATTGACCAGATGTGTAACCATGTTCCACCTTGACAGGCCACATAGTTCCCACAACACCCATAAAAATTCTTCTGAGTGTGGATTTGATGCAAGCAAACGATCTATGGCATTAGCCTGAGACATAACAAGAGCAAAACATTACACCAAGATTTAGTTATAAACTGGAAATTTATATTAAAAATTAAAAAAACAATATAGAGAATTAAACAAAAAATAAAGGGCACAACTGAGCAATGGTCATCCCGACCAAGAAATGGAACTAACCACCCTCAGATGCATCTCTACTATGGTTGCAACTTCCTGTGGACCACAAGCAAAACCCTTTGACATCAATATAGAGGCATACCGAAGAGGAATACACTCTTCCTTATTAATATCAACAACCCCCCTCAGAGCACGAATTAGTGTAGCAGAGAGTTCAGAATGATGTAGTAGAAATATCAACCCTGAAAAAATATATATATATATCAGAACATTTTCAAATACAATATAAACAATAGCACAGGTGCCATTAACAGACCTGAGCGACAAAAAAGAAACGAAAGAATTAAGGCCCCAATAGAGGAGGCAATATCCAAATATATATCCATAGCTTCTCCCACATCTGAACGCAATATTGAGGATGACAACATTGCAGCCGATAACGGAAGAAAGCCCCTCTCCTGCTCCAAAGAAAACATTTGACTATTAACAATGATGCTAAGAATTTACCAACCAACCCAGAGAGAAGAGGTGGCAGAAAAATTAGCTAGATAAAAGGCACAAGGCCCCTAGCCTACTTTGAATAAGGAAATCAACCAAAGTTACAACCCCTTTGAAAGTTTGTAGGTCATCCTTCATATTAAAACCAAAATAGATTGACAAATTGAAAGTAAATCATAGGAAAAATCTCGGTGGTAGTACCTTTTGATCCAATGGCTGTAACTGCCACCAGACACAAGATTAATGGGGAGGCTGCATTATCAAATTGCTAAATTATAGTGAAATTATTTCAAAATGAGTTAACATTTTTTACCTTCCCACCCCTAGACTGGTGTGGAGGTTGGGCTCTAGCCCTAGTTCATGATCATCTTAAAATCCTCTAATTCTCAGTTCCACTTAGGATTGGTCCACTGAAAAGTTGAAAGAGGGATTTAATTTTAATTTGATCTGGCCTAAATCAGAGTTTAAGGCCCATAATAACACTTTTCTTAAGCAAGAATTTTCCACCAAGTCAGGTTATCAGGAATAGAAAGATAGCCCTTATGTTACTCATTGCAACCTCAAGACTTCAAATGGCATGTGTGCTCTAACCTCCAAAGAAGGTATTCATCAGAATGCATAAATGGCATTAATAATAAAATTTAAACAAAAATTAGAAAAAATCATAACTTCTGAAGCAAATTGTGTTAGGGCAGTTGACTGTCAAACATTTATATGTTACAGCAATTTAAGGTATAATAAACCATTAGCTGTGTAATTCAGGAGAAGTCATTTAAGACTCTGGTTCGCAGCATCACTACATCTATTATATGCACAGCTCAATAAGCAAAAAAAATAAAACAGAAATTTAGCTGGCTCTAATCAGAAAAATAAAAGGCAACTTAAGTCTGCATGTGCCATCCCTCAAGCCTTAAAAGATCAGCAAAAGTGTACCAAAACGATATTATGCAATTCTGTGTCAGAGAATGCTCACATTCCATGAGAATAAAAATGGATAATGTACCTTAAGAAGGCCCAGCAAATGCCAGTCAATATCCACATTTGAAAAGCAACAATTTGATGAAGCAATGAAGCTACTGGTTGCTTTATATGATAACAATCCTTCTGTCTGAGCAAGAACCAATGATCTACTTGCACAAGACACCGGAGAAGGATCTTCAATTGGACCACGTGCATTTATCATTTTCTGCATCAATACTTGTCAACAAACATGAACTATGCAAACAATTGCAGACTATACAATGAGTCAAAATCAGAAACTAGCAACCATGACATTTTAATAAAAAATGAAAATATAAGTTTACAACTGACCAAAAGCTTTTTGAGTTGTGACTTGGCAATTATAAGCATGTTTGAAATGTCAGTTGTAACCTTGCTGGCAGTGGATAGACCTCCCAATATGGACAGAACTGCACTCTAGAACAGAAAAGAATAAAATTACCACAAGAAATCCATTTAGTCATATTGGACATTGATGCATGCAAGTGCAACGTTCCCCTGTGAACCTCCCTATAAACCAAAGAAAGAAAAGAAAAATAGATGGAGAACTAAAAGCATACTTCATAACGTGAAGCTACTTCATAAAATCGTAAGCGATGAAGGACAAAAGTTGCAAGAGAAGCCACATCATGGCGTGGTTTCTGCAGTAATAAATTCAACAATCTGCTGTAACCTTCACTAATGCCAGATGGGATATTCTCATCTTCTCGAGGCCACCACCCTAAAAAACCTTCACACCCAACAGAATGCCGTGTAGCCTGCTCAATGACTCCAAGTAGAAGCAACCTAATAGTGGTAGAATTCACCATGTCATGACTAAAAACATATGCAAGCTGGTCCATTCCCCTGCTGTTAACAAAGTGAAAGCAGCTTTCTCTACCAGAGCACAGCAAAAGAGCCACACTAAGTCCCAGAATGACAGTACTACTCTGCAAATCAGAAATCACATCAGAAATTAACAAGATCTACGGAGCAAATGAGTGAGCAAGAAAGTGATGGAGAGAATAAGGAGTCCAGGTTTGTTCCTATAGTAACAGTTACTACATAGATGCAAATACACAAACAGCAAAATGACAGAAGAAAATATTTCAGCTCACAATTACCTGTGAAAGTGTGTAATGTCCAATAGTTAAGGTGCTCCCATAAAAGTTAAAGTACTGGCTTAACATGTCCACCAACTGTTTGGAGGAAGCTACACCAACCTCAGTCTCATAAAAATTGCTCTCTGCTAATTGTTTAGCCGATGAATTCCCTGAAACATGTTGAAGGCTTTCATAGAGTTCAAGAAGCTCTTTTCTAGCCTTACTAATAACATGGTGCCAATCACCTTCACAATCTTTATAGATGCCCGTAGTTAGATGTTTCGGATTGATTGTGTCACACAAGTGAGAGAAGTAAGAAGAAGATGCCAAGCTCACCACACTTAGAACTTTATCCACAGAAGACTCCGAGCTTGACATCTCAAAAACCTTCAACATCAAATGTAACAAATTCTTCACCTCAACAGAGATGTCAGAGGCAGTAACTGGAAACGACAATTTATTCAGAGAGGAAATTGACTCCTCAATTGTACGATTAATTGAATGTAGTGCAAGAGGAAGGTCTTCAAGCTTTCCTTCAGCAGAAGTAACGAGATCGGTCAAAGAGCTATCATCAAAGTCAATATTGAACTGTCCCAAATCCTCAGCTGTGTTTCCATATATGATCAAGCTTAGACTGCGATAGCTGCCCCTTACAACAAGATGATTTGTTACAACAGCCTGCAGGGAAATAAATGCATTACTATCATGATTATATAGTGCTTCAAGCTTCCCCAACTAAAGAATCCAATGGAACACAACTTTGAAGTGAAAAAGGCCCCCAAACTTTTTCTTCCCTTTTTTTGAATTTAGTGGAGACTTGACATGAATAAACAACAATGACAAATTGCTTATTCTAGAAGGTAAGAATAACCAACTAATCAATAGGAGTATAAAGAGTTTGAAAGAGTCTTGCAAAATTGTTCTTGAATAATATTGTGCAAAAGAACAAAACGTATTTGATATTCAAGAATGTCTATAAAGTAAGTATTTAGGCATGTTGTAAACAATATTTTAATGAATAGAAGATAAATTTTGTTCTCCAAATCATATATTTCAGAAAGGCACAAAAAACCTTTTAGATATATTTTGGTTGAAACACTGAATGCTTTCCTGCATTCAAATCCTATTTTCCAAATACGGTACCAAACATATTTTTGTTTGCTCTGAGATTTGTATAACGTTAAAAATGTTACCAAAACCCTAGAAAATTCACAAGTAAATGGGGCAAGCAACACCACTCTAATCATTTAAAATAGAAATAAATTGACTGTCTCGTATTCCTTATGCCAAGTTAGGTCACCTATGATTCTGTTAAGCTTTGAAGCGGACTTGCACAAAACTTTGTTAAAAAATATAAAACAATAACTTGTGTACTTGTCATTATATTCATTATAACACTTATCAAACTTCTGTTAGTTATTGAGTACGCTTTTTCCTAGGTTATATCTCATAGAAAAATGATTCTCACTCCTCACTTGACAGTGGTTAATTTGACTTGCTTACCATATTTTACAAAGGAAATGTTGAGTGGGAAAAAAATGGACTCCAACATAAATTAAACACTAGTCCGTCCATCATGCTGCAGCCTCTAGCTTGTGCACCAAATTAGTTAAAGAAGCCAAGATTTTGTTAGTTACCCAGGTTATTGTCACTCCTCTTACAAAGAAGAATTTTTCTCTTTAAGGGCATTGGAAAAAACTAAGAATTTTGATAAATGACCCGTTCATGCTCTCTTTAAGATAACATAACAGAAACAGTATAATAATATTTTTTTAGATAAAAGTTAGGAAGAGCAGTAAAATTCATCAAATTCCTTCTTCTAAGAAACTTGTTCCCCAAATATTTTAAAGACTTATTTGGTTTTTTTCAATTTATTCATTTAAATTTGGGAGGAGTTTTACGTTAATTTTGTTTCCAAGATGTCTGCTTTGATTTTGTGATGACTGGTTCTTTTGTATAGTCTAATACCCCTTTGGGATGGTTGTGTTTTCTAGTTGGACAACTATTCCACAGTTGTAACTTCTTTCTAATCAATACAATTTTTTCAGTTTCTTATGCAAACAAATAATAAAAAGAATCCAGATTCACAACAAACTGTACATGAAGCTCCAAAAAGTCCATCCCAACGTCACACAGACCTTGAACAATATTTGTCACATTTTTTACTTATGGATAAGCCCAAAATCATCAGATATGAGCTGGTAACCCAAGCCCATCTCAATGTCACACAGACCTTGAACAAATAATTGTCACATTTGTTAATTATGGATAAGCCCAAAATCATCAGATAACGAGATGGTAACCCAAATCTTCTGTAATATCAATTTAAGCATATAATGCTAGAGGAAAACCATCATCAACCAGTAGTAAAAACATTTATAGGATAAAACAATTTGGACAAGTAGTATGCTAGGAGAAAAATATCAGAAACTTATAGGAGAGCCTCATACCATCCAGTGATCCAAAAGTTGTGAAAAAAAAAATGCAGTGTCAACAGACTCCAACCATACTATGAGAAAAAAGACAAAGAAGAGGTCAAATGTTTTAATTTGGAATGCAACAACTGGGTGGTGACAACCTACAAGTACGAGAAAACCAACTTAAACATGTAATAAAATATACACATTCCCACAACACAAAAAGGATCTATCATAATTCACAATACTAGAAGCCTTATCTAACAACCTGCTCTAGGCACATGCAACGGTTTCCACATAAAGAGCTCTTACAGACCAACAAACTCTTTTGATTCTTTATGGTTTACACAGTTAAAAATTAACGAAACATTTAAAATTTTTACAACCAAGAGTCTTCTATACCTGTATCCATGACCCCTCTAACACTTGTTCTTCACAAAAATAGCAATATATGTCAGCACTAACCAACCATATTCCCATTATTGACATCACACAAATAAAAGAAACTTTCAGAATTGTTCACTTATGTTGCTTCCAAAGTCAATGATTTGAAGTCATTCCTCTATTAATTGATGACCTATCACAAGTTCAACCAAAAATCTCCTGAAAAGATTTCGCAATAGAATTTTTGTATTTCACAAGATTCAGATCTGAAAAACCAGAAACATAGAACCTTGTCTCTTTATAAGTCCCAACATACATGCATTAAGCATTCTCTTTGTAGATCAGTGTCTCAATGAAACAAATAATACACATGAAGCAAACCAACAGACACATAACACAGCGCAAAATTACAAAAGGGCTAATAATAATAATAATAATGACAGTTATAATTAGGTGTTAATAATAATAATCAAGTATATTTGGGTATCTCATTAGTACAAGCTATTAAAAATAGTCATAGGATAGATTAAAAATGATAACATAAATTAAAAACAGAAAACCACACACAGAGATTCACACAAAATGTGGTAAATACCTCCACTTCTAACACATTGGATGAAGAATGTGAATACAGAAAAGGCTGACAAAGGCGCCTGAATCTTGTCTCTCCCTCACACTGAACAAAAACTTCCAAAGCAAATGAAGGTGGCGAAGTGGCCCTGTATAAGAAACTAACATTTTAGAATTGCGTACCCATAAAAATTTCATAGAGCATCATGACGTACTAATACCTAACATTTTCCTAAGACAATGATTACAACAACTAAATACAGAAATTCTTCCACAGGATCAATGTTATTGAACTCTGAAGTCCCAGATCATTCACAAGTTTATGGACCATCAGTTCTAATAACATGAGAATATATAGAATGTCCTCTGGATTTTCTCAATTTCCATTGCAAATTTTCTTCCAATATTACAAGTTTCACATTCCACATTACAAATTACTAATTGTCCATACAACAAGCAAGAAAAATTCCCAAAAAGAACACAAAAAGAAAATAACATCGGTCACTTAGCTCAAGAACAGCAACAAGAGAATCACATACCCAACAAGCGTCACTGATTGAGAAGCCGAAGACGCATTTTGCTCAAGAAACTCACACGCAGTTATAACAATTGGCTCCGCAAACAACACCTAACAAAACAAAACATAGAGAACAAACAATGAACTATAATTGAACACAGGAGAAGATGAAATAGCGGTGAAGAGAGTCTACCTCGTCAACGTACTCGTCGAGTTGGGGGTGAACGAAGGTCTGAGCGAACAAGACACAAGGCTCGGGTCGACCCATTAGGGATTCGGGTCAGGATCTATGTTTGATGGAAGAGAAATTGACGGGACATGAAAAGAATTGGATTTGAAAATTAGGGTTTTGTTGTGATTTTAGGTTTTCCAGCCTTAACGTTTTGTTGCGAAGCCCTGGAAGAGGAAAGAGTAAAAAATAATAATATAAAAAAATCAATTTTTTATTTTTTATTAAAAGTCCTGAAAATATAAGTTCATTAGTTTAATATCTGCAGAGCAATAAAAGTTTTGCACTTTAATAGACAAATTTTCAAAGGTGGAGTTGAGACACTCAATAAAAAAACGAAATCAAATCTTTTCAATATAAAAAATAGTTCAATGTCTCTGTTAAAATTCCAACTTAATGATGGTTGAAATGAGAAAATTCATTCATTAAATTTAAAAAACTCAAAATCCTACTCTTATGTTAAAATTTATTATTTGGGTTAAAATTAAAAATATTATTTAATTAAAAACATTTAAATATTATTTTTTTTTTTAATTTAAAAATCTAACATTTTCCTTTACCAAAAGTGAAAAAAGTGACTATTTTTTAGATTTTTTTTTCCGTCACCAATTTGCCATCTTTGGCCATGTTCTTTTTCCCTCTCAGTTGGTCTCTTTCCTAGTTGTTTTCATAAAAAACAAAGACAAAATTTTTTTTATCTCTGACAAAGATAGTAAATGAGAGCGACAATAGAGACTAAAAGAGAGAAAGAACACTGACAATCGGAAAAAGATAGCCACCAAAGAGAAGAAAAAAAAATCAAAAGGAGAAATTATCACTTTTCAAACCTTAAATTAAAAAAATGTTAAATTTTAAATTAAGGTCAAATGTGATAATTTTTTTATTTTTTTATATATTTTTAATTAACTAATATTTTTACTCTTAATTCTAATAATGAATTATAACAAAACAACGGATATTTAAAATTTTTAAATTTAACAGATGAAATTTTGTTAGTTCAGTAAACCTCGAGTGGGAATAAGTTTTTTGGCCAATTTAAATGATAAAGTGGCAATGAATCTTGAATGACTAAAATGAGGGTTTTAGAAAAAAAAAAAAAAAACTTGTACATTTAATATGCATTAAACTGAACTATGTGAAATTTATGATCTCATTTACTATATATTTGTATGTATGTATTTACATTAGTGATTAAGATTCTGAAGCTCTTGTATAAGATAAAATTTGCACTTATAATTTATATGTTATAGTCCTGTATGAGGGATACACTCGAAATTATATTTGCAACCTTCTAACAAAAGTTTGTGATTTTGTATAACAAAAATAAAAATTTCATATCTAAACAACTTTAGCTTATGTACTTTAATCTCGAATTTGTAATATACTTTTAATTTACAAACTCGGATCTTTGATTAGAATAAAATGTAAGATTTTGTTATTAAACGAGTCGATTGCTAGTCTAATTGAGTTTATAGATACATAGAAATGAGAATACAATGGTACAAATACAGAATTCATCTTCCAAAGATTTAAGGGACACTGATTTGTGGGTTTTACATGTCTTGAGTGTGTGTGTATCTATATAAAAAAAAAATATATATATATATATATATAGAGAGAGAGAGAGAGAGAGAGAGAGAGAGAGAGAGAGAGAGAGAGAGATTACATTATTAAAGTTAAGTGTTTAATTCAAAAGTGCAGTGTTATTATTATAGTAGAGTTGGACAACATTAACTGATTAGGTATCTTACATTTATGTAATAAAAAAGCACAAAGTTGAATACGTTGGAGCTTATTATTACGTATTTATTTTTAATAAATAATTTAGATATAAAGATAATATATTATTATATGATTAAATAATAATAAAATAAAATAAAATAATATCAAATGCATTATTTGTATACTTAAATTATATAAAAAAAAAAGGTCAAAGAACTCATTCCCACCAAAAGATTAGTATTTTCGCAAGTTCTCACCTATTAATTTTAAAAAACTCATACATCTATCAATCTTTTAATTTTTGTAATTATTGTTTGAAGTAAAATTGTCATTTAGCAAAAAAATTTAAAAAACTAAAAATTTATCACATTTTCTGTCAAGGCTTAACAATTTAATAATTTCCCTCTCATCCCTCATTCAAGGTTTGAAAAGTGACAAATTCCTCCATAAGGTTTACAACTCCTCCTTTTTGGCGACATCTCCTTTTCTATCGTTAATGTTCTTCCTCTTAGTCGACTTATCTCTTTCTCTCAATCTCTTCACCGCCCTCCTTGGTTGTCTATACTTCCAACGAAGACAAAATTGTTTTTTTGGTAAAAACTTGAGAAAACGCTACTCTTTGGTGGAAAGAAGTCCTTTGACCTATAAAAAAAATTATGTGTACATAATAGTGGTCTTAAATATTTCAGTCTTGGTTCCCTTAGGCAGGTGATATAAATTTTCTTAGATAATATGTGATATAGATAAAAATATTCTGATTTAATTTAAACCATTTAAAATTGTTCAAAAATTAAATTAAACAAATTAAAAAACATACACTAAATATATAATATAGTTTAATGTATTAATAGACTCACATTGATTTAACAGAGAAATGAACAAAATGAATGGGCTTGGCCCAGGAAGCAAATCAGTGAAGGACTTTCGAGATAGTCATGCCAAGTTTTATACCAAGTTATAAATGTTCAAATTTTGCTAACTATATGTAAAATCAATCATTTCACTATTAATTACAACTCAGATTGCAGAATTTTTACACATACAAACCATAGGAAGATTTTTTGCCTTGAAACAAAACAGTGATCCATTGTGTCAAGGAAAATAAAAATGGCAACAAAAGTGTCAAGGAGCGCTTTCTAGTGGATTTATCAACTATAACTGATTTTTTCAACACATCTATAAGGTCCAGAGACACTAAAGGAGAGCCAACACTCAAATTCCCATTCAATACAAGACCTTTTCAAATTAATTCTCTCAGTACAAACACTCAGATTCAATCAAGAGCTATAACTGGGTGAGTCATTGACCAGTATAGAACTATGTGATCTTCACAATGGTTGAGACACCATAAATGATAGAGAAAACATTGAATAATTTGAACGGCATCTTCAACCTTTCCACTGGTGAATCTTGAATGCAAACTCAAAACAAAAATTATAGGCACATTACATATGCTTGCAGGGTGGGCCTTTTTCATTCAGATTGTGCAAAATGGAATACCAGGTTTTGATCATCTATATTTAACACAAGAGAAACAAAAAATAAACCAGAAAAGTGTCAATCACATCTTTGTCTTTGCACAGGTAACACCTTCGATCACAGAAGAATCTTAATTTATAAAGATTGAAATAAAGTTTAAACATTCATTTCATTCTTTATACTCATACCAGAGCAATTCCCCTTCCAATTCCCTGTCCAACTATCAAAAAATAAGGTAAAAGCAAACAAATCAAATAGATAAATAGAGATACTCAAATTCAGAACTTGGTCGCCACCCAATTGATACATCACTTCTCATATCCACAGGATCAACTTTAGATGAATAAACTCGTTTTAGGAAGGGCAGCAGGTATCTTTGTTGTAAAAAAATCTGTAATCACCTCATATTGATACCAGAACATTTTCCTTCATCTGAATCCACCAAAAAGTAAGGACTAAATACCTTCAGAACTTGCTCATAGACTGGCCTCTTGAAATCCACAGCCTGCTCAAGAAAAGGTTTTAACAAATTAGGCAGGAATAATACAGAGCCTCCAAAGATATGGAAGTCATCAAAAACTAAAAAAAGAATGATTGTGCAGTAAGGTCTATGTACAAGTTCTAAAACTTGTTCGGGGAACATCCACGACCACTCCTTAAACTCTGGTTTTTCAGAACCGTCCCCCAAAAGATTGATCTCTTCCTCCTTTCCCGTGAACTTAAAAAGAAACCTGTTTCTCCGATAATAACAAACAAAATCAAATGGGTTATCAACATCAATCAGATTTTGTATAAGAGTGCAGGCTAAGAGATTTGGCTTTATAGATAATCGAATCATGTCACAGCTGTTAAAATGAAGATGCTGTCCCTATTTAACCATCAAGCGGTGAGTATGAACTATATGTCACATAGAAATATGTTTCCAGTAAAAAGAAAAGGAAAAAGAAAAATGTGACAAGGAAAGCATCTTCATACTTGAGGTCCATGCATCAAGTATAATTGAAAATTACACCTAAAAGGGGTAAAGTTTAACTGCAAGCAATAATATGATTATAAGAGGAGCAAAGAGAACAAAAGGCAAAAACAAATTACACAAAGGAGAAACAAAAGCAAATTGGACTCAATCAAGATACATGTCTACAGATGCTCAAGCTTGATAACCACCCAGCAATACACAGAATATAAGGCAGCTGGCAAGAAGCAATTAAATTGGGGAAATCAATGCAAAATTAAAAAGTAAAGATAGCATTAATTAATAACACTCTTGCAGTAAATGCAACTAGTTCTACCAAACTTCAATTATAACACATTTTACCATTACTGGGAGAGAAGGTTTCCTTACCACTTCTGTGCTTGACCTTTATAATTTGTTCCCCAGCGACGATTAAGTCTAGCTTTGACTTCAAGTGGAAAATCATAAGTGAGCCAATATGGAGTCTACATAAAAAAGGATATATCAGTTCAGTTGGAAATGTTGTAGGAAGGTGTCATTTCAACATTTGAAATTGAGATATGATGCAAGACTCCTAGAATAGAGGTTAAACACTCAATAAAATGAATTATCTAAACACACCTCTGCAAGAAATTCCGTCGAAGTAACACCAGTTTCTTCTCTCAATTCTCTTATGGCTGCAATTCTCAGATCCTCCCCTTCATCAGCACCACCCTGTACAAAAAGACTGATTAAAATTCATAGACATAAATCTTTGTAAATAATGCCATCCACATCTCAGCAGAAGAAAATAATTGAAAACATAAGCACTCTATTTTAGCGCATATCCCCTAAGCCATGCAAATGACTCTGAAGCATTACCAAAGCCCACGCCAGAGACTGTAATACCACTCTTTAAGGTAAAAACACAAAGTCTATATGCAAAATTTCATCAAAATACCAAAGTTGCCTCAATGTAACCCAAAATATCAATGCTCGATAGTTCTATCCTGCACGTGATAGCAACATTTGGTTATATCCATAACAGACGAATACAGATAGGTCAAAGTAGAAATATAAATAAATTTGATTTTCCAATGTAATAGGAACTAATGACCACTCTACAATTAGTTTTAATGAAGATTTGTACATCTTGTTGCACAATTGATATCTCTATTCCTTTGGAAATGTATTCTAATCTTTCCACAATATTGCTTCAACACATCCCCATATATGACTTCACATTACATCCAAATTTAGTCAAAAACATAAAGTCACTTGAAACTCTATTAGGCTTCTCAAGGTCCATTTTTAGCTTGATAAACATTTCTAAAATGAAAATAAGAATTTGAATTACTTCATTATAATTCTATAAGGCATTTCATAGCATAATCGGAAATTTGTTTCCAAAAATCAAATGCCATGAAATTTTCAATTTTCTTCAGAATAATTTAGGACAATATTTTTTATTAACTGAAAAAATAAATAATAAAAGCCACAAATGCCCCACAAAATTAACCAAAAACCCATTTCCAATATAAGTTAATTAAGAACATAAATCCGTTTCATCATCTGAAAAACAGAAAAAAGAAGAAGAAAAGATAGTAATATCATACAATCCCACAATTCATCTGGTAATCATCAAGGCTTCATGAACTCTGTCACTTGTTTCTGCCTCCCAACAAAAACCCCATGAACAATTTGTAATTTACCAGAACAAATGTATCTTATCCTTCCAAAATTGAAGCCACAATGATGCTAAACAATATTAAATGATTCAGTTTCATCTTTAAATTAAAGAAACAAATGAAACAAATCTACCTGAGGCATTTGCCATGTGTCCGGTATATGAATCCTCGAGGCTGCAAAAATTTTCTACATAAGAAAAGAATTAACCAATCACGAACAGCCACAGATCATTCGCAAAATTAGATAAGAGTTACAGAGAAGAGAGAGTCACCAGACCTTATTCGAAGAGTCAACGAGACAAATCCCGACGTTTCTTCTATACCCATCGGGAGGCGATTCCATCTTTAATCCCCTTAAACGACAATTTATCCCCAATCTTACGGGGTTACAAAAGTTATAAATTGACAGCTGCAAAGTCAGTGGCACACTCGAAAATTTATCCAACTTTCCACCACAAAACGGGGAATGTGCACTCACTCCCACTCTACACACAGCCATTTAACGCGTCGTCGTTTTGTTTGTTTTCGGTTATTTTGTTTTTCTTGGGCTCCAAGTTTTAGTCACGATCTCATCTAATCTTTCCGTTCTCTGTATTCCGAAAATGCCCTCACCGTATTTTGTTAATTACCTCGCTCCAGTTTTATATAACCCCTCTTCCAGCATCGTTTCCCTTGTTCCTCAGTTCGCACAAACCCAGCGACAAAAGAAAGTTAAATTTAATTATAATATTCTCAAAATGGAGGCCATTTTTTCGGTGATTTTCTTCGACGGCGAGTGTGAAACCAACATAGGACACGTCGTCGTTTATCCGTCGCTTGATTATAAGACTCTGCAGTCGTTACTCAGTCACAGGATTGGTATTTCTCCGAGCCAGTTTTCTGTTCATCTTGCGGATGCGAAGACGTCTCGGAAGATTCCGATCACCGGAAGGGCGAATTTTTCAGCGATTTGTCGTGAGACTGACTGCTTCTTTCTCGTTTCGCTGAGACGATCACAGGATTCTCGTTCTCGGCGGCAGAGGCGGCAACAGCCAGAGAAGCAGCCTGCAGCTAATGTTATGTTACTAAAAAGGAATAGTGACGTTAGGGCTGTTAATAATAATAATGTTAACAAAAACAACAATTGGAATGGATTAAACGGCGACGTTTTGGTTTGTGAGGAGTGCTTGAGAGCAAAGGAGACTGGCAGAGATTTTGGATTTCACGGGTGTGTTTATGATGCTGTGACCTACGGGTTCAGGTCACCTGCTGGCCCCATTGCCCGACCCGTTAAGAAGTCGGTTCAGGGAAGGAAACCGGTCAATTTTCAGTTGAATGTTCATTAGTAAAAAGGACGAGACATGGAGCGATATAGACGAATGATACGACAGTGTATTGGGTTGCGAGATTTTCAGGGAAATTATTAGGCACATTACAAAGGGTTGCTTATAATTTTGGTATCTAGATTTCGAAAGAAGTTTTAGTTGTTGGTTTCCTTTGGGAAATGCAACCATTTGAACCGTATTGATGCAAACACAATTCCTCTTATAATTGTTCCTTAGCATTTTCTATCACGTTTAAGGAAAATCAAACCTGTAGTGTAAATTTGGGAAAGCCATTCATGACACAGTATATCATGACCCATTTATAAAAAGAATTAAACCATATGGATTAAATCATGTATTATATTATATATTGAAACTCTAATTTTTTATTTCATGTATTATGTATTGTATTAATATACCTTTTTAAAATAAAATAATAAAAATTTTAAAAATTAAATTAAACATTTTTTTGTTATGTTTTTTATTTTGTTGTCCACTTCAATTTAATATTACTAATATTCCTAACACATAAATGAAACATTAAAATTATCTTATCAAATTGTTATTAGCTTAGTCAAGAAAACAATATTGATTAAGAATTATGTTATATATAAGTCAAACTTAAGTCAAAGGGTATTTGAGTTCAGCCCAATTAGTATTCACCTCTAATTGCATGCTCAATTTAGTTCAAAAGGTGTATTGGTTCGTATGATTAATTTTATCAGTACAAATCAATATGTATTGTATCGTATGATACACACACACCATATCATATCAATTTTTTATACATTTAAGATATGTATATTTTTTTATCTGTATTATATTGTATCGTACAATACATATCACTTATCATACGATACTAATAGCTATGGGTTAAACGGACTAGATTGTATTATGTCAATCAATTCATAAAATAGGTCATTGTCGCGGTTGAATATTTTTAACACAATTTTTATTCTCTTTATGTTCAAAATGAGTGTTTTATGACATATACATTTTTTTTCTTTTTTACACAAACACGTTCTATTTACATAAATTGTCAACTCTAATTATTTACTTGATGTTAAAAGTTTAGACATGTGCATAATTTTATAAATTGGGTAATTGTTGGTTTCGTCTAAGATGAAGCATTAAAGGTGAGCAAATTACTCTTTTAGAATAAAAACTATTAGGTTTTTGAGTTTCGATTCTTGTTACTATTTAGAACTGACCTACTTTGGATGATAGATTTCAATTCTAATTTTTGTGGAATCAATCAGTTCCAATTTTGCTTTTCAAAAAATAAAAATTGATCCAAATTGAATTTAGAACCATACAAAAGGTATTGGGTCAAATATTCAATTCAATACTTTTTTAGACCTTTATAATAAAATGAGTGTATTTTGTTATGCATTTAATTTTGAATATTCAATTGTTATCAAAACTATACATTCTGTGAATAATGCAAAGATTTTAAAACTATATATTTTATTGCATATACTCATTTTGTAGTCATAAATCCCAACAGTGAGTATCCAAGAATATAGTTTCATATATGGATATGAGGTTTGTATTCGCATTTTGGAAGAGTATTCATAGATCCTTGGGCATAGGTTTATCTTTCAGTATAGCTTATCATCCCCTAAACACACGGTAAAATGAAGAGGACCACTTAAGTGATAAAAGATATGTTGAAAGTCTTTTTATATGGATCATAAGGTTAGTTGGATAAAGATAATCCATTTGATTGAATTCACATACAATAATAGTTATCATGTGATTATTAAGATAATGTCTTATGAGGTGTCTTATGGAAAAAGTGTCGATCACCTCTTCATTATAATAATATGAGAGAAAGACTTATTGACACATTCATTAGTTCCAAAGATGATTTAAATGATTGAAGATGTAAGATTGATTCAATAGAGAATGAAGTAGGCACAAGATAGACAAAAAATGCTACATAGACCAAAAAAGAAAGGAGTTATTGAAATACCAAAAAAAAACAAACTTAGTTATGGGAAACTTAAGGGAGCTATGTGGAATTTTTTTATAAGTATGGGCTTAAATGAAATTTTTCAGATATTAATAAAGCCATTGGGCTTTGTTTTCTTTTATTCTTCAACGGAAGAACTAGAAGCGCCGACGAGAGAAAGAGAAAAAGAAAAAGAGAGAAGAGAATAAGAAAAGAAAGAAAGAAAAAGAAAAAGAAGAAAAGAAGGGAAAAGGAGAAGGAAGGGAAAAATAAATTGATAAGAAAAGGTGTTGGGATATTCAATTTTTATTTAAATAATTTTAATGTTTGATTTCATTGTTCAATTTAGAGATTTCCAAAATTCTAACCATGTTGTTTCAAATTGGTTTGAATAGGTGAAGAAGAAGCAAGAGATTTCAACACTGGCATAGAGACTACCCAAATCAGTGAGTAAGAGTAAAACTTCTTCTATAGTCTTTTGTGAAATTTACATTTATAGTCTTATGAAATTTTATAGTATTTATTGTGAATCCTTGAAAATGGTGGCATAGATTTTTGGTGGAAATCTCTCATAAAACAGAAGGGAAGTAATAGTTTTCTTTATGTATGTTATGGATTTAGGTTATAGGTGGCTATAGAGTAAAAGTTATATTATTATTTGGATTCAGAATGCTTAGTTAAGTTATGTTGTATGTGTAACTGATGACTACAGTGACTTTAAAATTCAGTTGGTAACCAAGTGAAATTCTATAAATTGATTAAATTGATGTTTTGTGTTGTGGTTGAGTTGAAAGTGTTTAGTTAAGCCTTATGTGTGATTGACATTTGCTTATGGTGGTTGTGGCGCTTGCCGATGATTATTGTCCTAAAAGTTCATAATATCAGGTCATTTTATTATATATATGATGATAAGATTGGTTATTATTTATTATACAATAAGTGCTCTACCAGTGCAATATTTATGTCAGGTACGACAGATTTAGGTGTTCTGCCTATGCGATATTTATGTCAGGTACGACAGATTTTAGTGTTCTGTTTGTGTTATATTTATGTCATGTACAACAGATTTTAGTGTTTTGTTTGTGCTTTATTTCATACCAAATATGATAGATTTAAGTGTTCTGCCTGTGAGAGATTATACCGAGTATGACAGTTGTTTTCCTCTTGCTCTACCTATATGGGGGTGCCTTGGGTATGGCAAATTTTTCTTAATATGATAATTTCCTAATAGATGTATATTGATTGTTACATTTTAACAATTATTGAGCTAAACATGGAAATTTGTGACTGATTGACATGTCCATATGAGATAAGTTAATGTTGTCAAATTTACTTGTAGTCACAATTTGTGTGATGTTATTGTGTTATGAACATTTCAAGTTGATGTACATGATGAGCATGTGGTCTCAAGCATAATTAGCATTGTTTGGATTAAGTATAGTATGTCATAGTTGAATTGCCTATTCTTCCTTTTAAACTAAACATTGTATGCGGCTAATATTACAATATGTTGTTATTCTTGACATGCATTTAATATTCTCATGGATTTAAATTGCCCACTCATTGAGTCTTTTAGCTCACCCTTATAAATATTTCCCTCCAGGACATCCTCAAGATCATGTTGGATAGTGTTTTGTTAGATTGTGCCACGATGTAGCATCCTGAGTAGGTGTCCTCATTACACACATCCATGTAGATTTTTTTTTTTTGAGAAACCTATGAAATGTTGAAAGGTCAGAGACCTAATTAAACTATTCTCATGATTTTTTGAAAATGAATGAAGATGTAATTTTTTTTGTTATGTAGATGATACGATCGGAGGCCTGATTAAAGTTTTATGTTATGATATTGAATTCAAATTAGGATGTATTTTGTCATGAAATCATGTAACGGTCGAAGGCCTGTAAAAGATATTAAATTGAGTGTTGTTATATAATATAGAAAATTCAAACAGAAATACAGGATGCATTCCGCCCTTCTAAACCTATAACGGTGTTTTTAGGGGTTATGGGATTAACGGTTCAGATGGGTCCTATCAGTTGTAGTTCCAAGTGGGTGACAAAGTGTTTGTAAAAGTGGCTCAGACAAACATGTGATGAAATTCAAGACAAAAAAAAAAAAAAATTGGCTCTAAGATACATTGGTCCTTTTAAGGTATTAGAAAGGATTAGTAAGGTAGCATACATGCTTACGTTGCCAACGAGCATTGATTGTAGCCATAACATGTTCAATGTTTTTTAGCTTCATAAGCATGCAAGTGACCTTTTTCACATGTTGAGGACAAAGGATGTGGATTTGACATATAATTTGTCTTATGAGGAACAACTTGTAAAGTTAATGTTAAAAAGATACCATTAGTTATTATCCCCTGGAGGAACCATAAAGGTGAAAAAATTGCTTAAGAAATAGAGCAAGACATGAAGGATCACTCTCCTAAACTATTTAGATGAAATTCTAATGAGAGGTGAGGAAATGTAATACCCTCAAGTGCCTAGCAAGGTTGTTTATATCAATTTTCATTAATTATGATTTGATGTTGATGTGAGATTTGTGAAATTGTGATTAAGTTAAAAGTATTTAAGAAATAAAGGGTGTATGGTCATTTTAGAGGAATGATCGCTTGTTCAACTGGTGTCTAATGGATAGATAAATCAGATAATGTTATATCATAATTAAATTAAGTGGTGGACGAGTGTTCTAATAAGGCGAGTGTTGTTCTGACAACTATCTGATTAAAATTCTATATAAGAAATCACTTCGTGCACAAATGGGCATTTTTCCATCATGCACGAAGAGCCTTTAAATCTTTTATGTTCCAAAAAGAAATCAAGTTAAAAGAGTAATCCGACATCAAATTCTTTAGCAAGGAATCCAAGTAAGGGTAATTCATGTTATTGGAATATTAGTGTTGAATTGATGCATACATTATGTTGTTTATGAGTAACAAATAATTTTGCCTTGTAATATCATCTATTTGATTGACAAATATCAAAATTGGATGTATGTTCAGTAGTAAGAACTAAAGTATGTAATGATCATGAATATGCATATGTTAATGTTAGATGATTGTAAGATTTATGGATGTGAATGATATAATGTTGAATGAATATGACAATCTAAGTCTTGTATGCATTATGCTTGTCAATCCTTTCATTCTTGTGATGGTTGAATTAGCATATGGATTTATGACGAAACTCCAATATTCCATTAGTATAGATATTATAGAATAACCGTTTCAAAGATAGACAATATCATTAATAAAATTTTAGGGTTTATGAAATTGTAATGGAAAGCCCATCCTAGGGATAGGTACGATTGTTCTTGTCTTGTAAACTAGGTTGAGATGTACTCTTGTATTGAAGAATAATATAATCGTTCATATAGAAAGATGAAAATAACCCTTGGTAAATGAACAGTTGAAAGTGATTAAGTGAACATTCAAAATAACCAATGGCGAACACTTGTTTTCAAAGTTGTGAACAGTCTTTTTTAGCTAAGTGTATAAATGGTCGTTCTACAATAGAGAACATGCCTTCCAAAAGTTTTACCACAAGGTTCAAGGGTTTTTAAAGGTATGTAATAGTACCAAGACATGACTAACATTATTTATTAGATAAGATATGAGTCATAAGCATGTACATGATTGGTGAAAGCGGTAAGTGAGCATAAGATGAGTTTAATAATTGGCTTGAAGATGATTTCACATTTTTTAAGAAAACACATCACAATTTTTTCTGCATAAGACCAATTAAAAGTTTTTGCATGTTTTCTAAGTTTTTAAGGTGTTAAGCTATATGAAACCTAATGATCATATAGTACATGTTTGAGACCAACTTTTCTTATAGTGCATATGTGGGCTTAGTGTTTCTATAGTATATGTGTGAGACTGATTGATCCCGTATTATATGAGTAGGACTCAATCCCATAAATTTTAAAAGTTTTATAACACCTACAAAAACATATTTTCTCATAAAGATTCTAAAGAATATGTGTTCTAAAAAGATTGTTCAACTATAAAATAGTTTATACTTGCAATAGAGCATGCCTAAAGAGAGGTCTTACGCAGTTTAGTATATGCACTTACAATAAATGTTATGAAAGTCCTATGCATATTCACAGTAAAGGTGTTAGGTTAAGTTCAACATGTATGAAACTCATGTGGGCATGGTATCAAATCCCTCCCCCAACTTAATTCGATTGACATAATTAAGTACAGTTAAAAAAAAATGTTTTTTAAGAAAATGATTACACCAAAGTTTTTAAATGATGATTTACATGCATTGCATTACAATGTTATCCAAGTATTAGGTTCATAAGTGTACCCTATATGACGAAACAATAAAACTATGTGTACCTACTTTGGATACACAAATGTGTACACATTTATATGTGTTATCATGTGATTGTATGATTTTGAATTAAAAATAAAACAATAACCAATCATATAATGACACATATGAGTGTGTATACATTTGTGTATCCAAAGTGGGTACACATAGTATTGCTCATGACGAAATATATAAGAGAATGTAAGATAAGTGTATAAATAAATTAATAGAAAGAAGTGTATGACCTAATGTCCTCTACTTGCTAATTAATTATCACTTACTCATTTCTTTACAATAAAATTATATATACATATTTTTGAGTAAACAATTAAATACATAAATGATATATCGTCGTATAATTAAATTATTTTAAATTAAAGATAAAATAATACTTCATCACATAATGATAAAATATTATTATATCTAATCATATATTAATATATATATAATAGTCTGTGAACAAGATTTTTGTGCGATTTGCGCGACACTGTAAATTTGTGCGCTTTTGTCTCTCAACGGCTACACTTCCAGACATCCATTAACATCAAAATTACATCATTTTAAGCGTTCGAAACATTCAAAAATATCCATATACATAATTCAACATATTTAGGGTTTCACTGTAAAATCCCTACCCACCATCGTTACCATCATAAATCGACGCATATTCTCAGAAAAAATATTTTTACTTGGTTTTTCAACATAAAGGTAAAAAGGGTAAAAAAAATACGGTTTACTTATTTTGGTAAAACTTTTCTATAGTGGCCTAAAAACGTATAAACACTTAAAATTTTGTTTATTTTAATTAATTATCCAATTTTTGCACATGTAAAACCACATCGCCACTTTCTAGAGTTTTATATAAATATATATATATATATATATAACCATATCATGAATTTAATTTTTATATATAATCAAATATGATTTAGGATTTTACTTTCAAGGATGGGGATTTCTTTTTTGGGTCTTTGAGGTTATCCTGTGGGCGTCTTCAAGTGCAATTAAGCTCCCGTTCGAATTCATCCCTATTAATGAACACATAACTGCCACGTGTATAAAATTGACCAACTACACGCCTATATCGGATATCCTACAGGCCATCCCATCGGGTTGATTTTCTGCCAGCGACCAAAACAACATAGCAGCCTTTTAACAAAATATCTTCCCCACACTCTCGAGTGTAGCAATAACATTAAATTTCTTTTTCACCCCAATTATTCAATCATATCAACACGCGTCAAATCCTAACAGCGAGTGGAACACATTCTTTCCAAATGCCGGTTGAAAACAAGTTGACGTGCCACACATTGAGCCAAAACGGGCGAGTAGTGGAGACTGGGCGGCCGAGTTATACGGCACTGACTCGTCTTAGGCGCAAGCCGAGTGGTCACGTGATCTCAGTACTGTTCCCCACCCAATGAGATACAGAAGGACATGTTTGGTTTCACCTTTTTGGTTCTTTTAGACTTTCCTTAATTTTATCATGTATGGTGCTGCTTTTAAATTTATAGAATAAAACTAATTATTATAAATTATATATTATTTTTTAAATAGATATAAATAAAATTCAAATAATTTAAAAAATAATAAATATTCTTTAATATAAAAAAACTATATATATCAACCATCAAAACTACCTTAGATATTAACAATAACAGGTTACCAATTAAATCATTCAAATCTTTAATAATAATAATTATTAATATATATATAATTTTACCGTTTTATAATTATCTTGGTATTATAAATATTTTAAAATTTTCTTCGTAATTAAGCAGATAAGATTTTAATATTATTAGATGTTTGAAAAAGTACTTATCATAAAATAAAATTACCAACAAAACATAAAATAATATTCTAAATCCTCCTAAAAGAGCTTTAAAAATAATATATTATATTAATTTTAAAAAATTTAAAATAAAAAAGACTGAAGTCAAAATAAAAAAACATAAACTAGAGACCAAGACAAAATCAAAGTAAAATTTATAAATAATTTTCTTGATTCTTTAATCGAGAAAAATGGTTAGTTTCCAATTCCCAAGCCAACCAGACAAAACAAAAAATAAATAATCACGAACCAAACACGCCCTAAAGTCTCAGTCCCTCACGCTGCCCACGCACAGTCTCTTCTTTGCTTTTTTATATGACACAAGAAGAACCACAAAACCAGGACTCGAAACGTCAATTTCAAAAACGTTCACCCTGCTCGCTGTGTCGACTCACAAAACAGTTCTCGTTTACGTTTTCTCTGTTGTGAGAATAATTGTACTGGTTTAAGCATGGCTGAGTTCCCTCCGAATTTGGACGATGGAGAGCGCTTTATTCCGTCTGATATTTTCGTAAACGAGAAGCCATGTTATCGCTTTGTTGATGACGTGGAGGACCGTTTCAATGCCCTCTCTTTGCTTCAAAAAACTTATCACCATCCTCCTCCTTCTCCTCATGAGTTTCAGTTTCAGTCCGAGGTTTGATTTTATTTAATGTTTAATTAACTGATTATTTGTTAGATAAATAAACTCTGAACTCTTCGTTTTCTCTTTATTGTTTCTTTGTAGCGGTTCAAGCCGCCGGTTCGGAGCACTGCACTACCTCCTGGTTACTTCGGCGGAGTCGACGGCGGTCTCCAACTTGGCCAAAGGCTTCATCCTTACACTACGGTGTCGCTTTCAAAACCTCGTTTGGATTTACAGTCCCTGAGACACCTACCTTCTCTGGTAACTAACTCAACTTAAAACTCGGTTTTCGAATTAGGCGCGTCGTAAATCTGTATGTTTCCGGTACATTACAGAACTGTAACATTACAGAGCTCTATCTAGTTGAATGATGTCAATAATATATCTGAGAAATTTTATTCGGCGAGTTGTGAATAAACATATTTCCAGTAACATTACCGTATACTTAGTGATCAGTAACAGTACAGAACCGATATGTGGTTGCATGATGTTCATAATATTTCTAGTAAGGATTACGACTTTGCGGGACCAGTAGTACTGTAGCAAAGTTCTCTTTTTAAATATTTGTTATGATTTATGAGGATCGGTTTAGGCGGGTCAAACATCGGTATGTTTCCAGCAACGTTACCGAAAAATAACACCAGTAACATTTGTATGATTTTCATAATATTTCCGGTACAGTCACCGGGACCGGTACAATAGCAAAGTGACGTTTTTTCATAATTTGTTATGGGTATGGGTTGTCTTTTCAAAGCTTTAAATTTTGCAGAATGGAATGGGGAAGGTCAATAAATATTATGAATTTTTGAACTTTTGACTTGGTGGATGTTTAGGTTGAGAGGTGCAGGGAAGCAAGCATAACTAGGGTTTTGCAGAGACAGCAAAACCGGTTGCTGCAACAAAACCAAAAAGGGCTGGTTGTGGGAGGTGGAATTGGGTTCAATGGCGGTTTGGTGAGAGAATCTGGAGGGACAGGCGTGTTTCATCCTCGCATTATTGAGACTTCTATTGCCGCTGCAACTTCCTCTGATGCCAAGAAGAAGAGTGAGTTATTGTTGCGTTCAGTTTTCCAATTTTGTTCAAAGTGTTCTTGATAAGTTATCATTTCGGGATATGCTTTTCTTTCTGTTTTTGGTGTTTAAGTATGGGGCTTATCTTCTGCTACAACTGTCACATTGCGCAGTCATAATTGTGAAAAATCATTAAAGAAAGGGGACTTTACCAGCTTGATTATTCGAAACTAACATTATGGTAAAATTTTTTGGGTAATACATGCATTGATAATACAAATGGGTAGAGGGTCTTTGTCAGTCAAATAAAGGTCATGAGGTTAGGTTGGTGAGTCAGAAACTAAAAGTTTTTATGTGGGATTCATTACTAATCTTTGCTGACCAAATTAGCATTTTTGACATGCTTCATTAATGCTTGAGCTGTTCAACAGAGGTTTTGTTCTATAATGCAAATGGATTTTGACCGGAGTTAATGCATCCATCTGTTTAGGATTGTTCTTTAGAATCAGTCCCATGTATCAAAATTCCCTGTTTGGTGCCTTGGCTGTTGAGAACATTGAAGGAAATTAAAAAGAAACTTATATATGCAGTAACACTATTGTTGCTAATGTTGTAGGCTAAAACTTTGTTTTCTTTGAGACTCCATGAGACACAGTTTTCTTACATACATGTATATCTATGGCAGTTGTGAGAAACAGGCAGGAAAATAAGGCGAGGCAGCAGAGCAACTCCATGAAAAGGGTAGGGGTAAGCAAACCAGAGGATTGCCATTATCATCTTCCTCCAGACATGGGATTGCCCAGGGACTGGACATACTGACTCTTCTATATCAGTAGTACTGAGCACTAGAATAAGAGCCTAAAAGCTCTTAGTTATGTGAAGGGAAAGTTTAGGATACATATAGATGAAGTATGAAGAAATTTATGCAGGGGTGTTACATAGAAAGAGATGAAAAGTCAATAATAATGTGCTAGTACATCTTTTCCTTAAATTATATATGGAGTTAGCTGAATGTTTTAGTCATAATTATTATTAAGCGGGTGTTATATCGTTAATACAAACTTAGAACAATAGTTTATGAAATTATCATGAAAACGACTTGTTGAATGTTCGTGGATAGTAATATAAAAATATAATTAACAAACTTAATATGTTTCTATATTTTTAAAGTACAATATCATATTATAGTTATTAATATATTACGATACACGATGTGAATTCTATAATATGATATGATATAGGTAAAAAATGATATGTATCATGAGGTGTATCGAATTGATAATACGTCTCTTACGATATAGATCAATACATTTTTTAAATAAAATCTTAAATTTTTAGGAATGTTTATGATATTTTTTAATATGATATTGTGTTAATTAAATTTTTTATTATTATTATTTTATTTTATTTTTTAAAAGTTGTATTATATAATACAAGGTTATATTAGATATACAATATAAAAAATTAGGTTTTCGATATATAATATGATATACGGTTTGATTATTATGTATCCTATATGGTATAATAACCTTAAGATTTTCAAATTTATATTTTGATCATAAATATTATACTTTTTATCAAATAATCTCTTATAGTTCGAAAATCATATTCCCTTTTGACTTTTTAATGAGCCCTAAAATTGGAAATTTTAATATTTGATACATTATGCCTTGATTCCGATAGATTACCTTATTGCCTTTCTCGACGTATGGTTTTGAAATGTACCTTAAACCTTTCTCATCTAATGGCTAGTCTCAAAATTGACATTTCTTTGAAAAGAATGCAAGACACCTTTTTTCATAAAATTAGAGTGTGATTGGTTCTAATAATATTTTATTATTAAAAATAAAGATTATTTTAAAAGATAAATTATCTAAAAAATTATTTAGTATAAATTATTAATTTATTATTATATTTAATAAAATTTGATAGAAATAGATAAATATAAATAATTATTGTGTTTGATTAGAGTTAATTAAAAAATACAAAAATATTATTTTATTTAAATGTCTTTACATATAATTTTATAAAATATCATACATATTATATATTATATTAATTAAAGATACGATTATTTTTATTCTAAAAATTATTAAATAAGAATATAGTTATAATAAAATTAAGATTATCTTGATAATATTTTAATATTTAAGATGAATGTGGTAATAAGATTATCTCTTATGTTACTTGTCACATCACTATTAATAATAAAATAATAACTAAATAAAATAATATAAGTAATAAAAGATGAATTATTAAAGTAATATTTTTATCCTTGAACTAAACCGACCATTAGAGTTACTATTTAGGGGGGTTTGGTTAGGAAGCATTAAAGAGTATTCTAATAATTTATTTTTTATTACTTACATTACTATGTTTGGTTTATAAGTAATAAAAGATTTCGGTAATATTCTATTACCGATAATGATGTGATAGATAATATAAAAAGTAATTTGATTATCACATACATTAAAAGATTACTAAAATAATATTTATTTTATTATAACTATAACCTTATTTATTTATTTTTTATAGCAAAAATAATATCATTTTCAATTAATATAACAAATAACATAAAAAATATTTTAGAATAATTATATCTAAGAGTATTTAAGTAAAATAATATAATAATATTTTTTTATTACCTTTAACCAAATATCTACCCAGTTTTATTAAATTTTATTAGATATAATTAATAATCCTCAAAATAATTTTTTAATTTTAGTAATAAAATATTCTTTAAATCAAATGTACCCTTAATGATAATTAGGGTTAGACTTAAACTGAGCCTGTTTGAGCTTGAGCTTGGCTTGAAAGAGTCCGAAACAAGTTAGCCCTATACGAGCTCGAGTTCGTCAAATTTTTCAATTAAAAAATTTGATACAAAACGACGTCGTTTTGATCAATATGTAATAAAATGACGTCATTTTAATAACAAAAAACGAGTTAAACCGAATTTAAATCAAATTCGAACTTGACTTTCATGAGCTCAGTTATATGTAAACTGAATCGAACTCAAATTCAACTCAATTCGAATCTTACCATAACGATAATAGCCATAAAATGAAGCCGCAAAGAGGTAGCTATACAATTTTTAAAACTATGTAGAATCATTTATCATAAAAGTAAAAAAGTAATCATTTAAAAAATTCTTCTCAGGGTTTTTGAGCTAGTCTAATTATTTTTCCACTTCATTGCCTCAATGAATGGAATGTCTTAGCGGCATTTTAAATTTAAAAAGATTAATTATTGGCCGAATCAATATTGATAAAAATCAGACGTTAGTTTTAATAACTAAAGATAATGGTAAACTCAGAAGGCTAACAAAGATAATTAATCTTTTAAATAATTTTTGGATAAGGATCAAATATACATTTTGATAATAAGAATGAAAAATTTATTATCTTCGAATTAAAAAAAATCCGAGACTTAAACTAATACACATTTGTATAAAAGAGTTGATGAATGAATTTAACATTTCCAATCAAGTGTTTATAAATCATCTATAGGTCATCATATTCACATAAGTTTCAATGACAATATTTAAATTTTTTAGGGTATTAAATATTGATTGATTTCATTCTTTATTTTCAGAGTATAATTATGGTTATTGAAAAAAAATCGCAAGATGAGAGCATAAACTTGATGATGAGCAATCTTTGAATTTGCCACATATGGTCGCTTCCATGTTTGTCGTCCACAGGGCGTAGATAATAAAGAACTTGTACTTGATTTTGAAGCATACTTACAGATTTTGATCAATCCATAACAAAGCTTGTAGATCCACTGACAATGGAGGTGGAAAATACCAATGATGGGAAATCATTGTGGGTGCTCGGAGATACCTTGCCTGCCTACAAAAAAAAAAAATACATATATACAAGGACAACTCTAAACAAGTATGAATCTAAAAACTTTATTATCTGTACTCATCTTTTGATAGATAATCTTCGAACATTTGTAAGTGACAAGCCTATTTACTAGATATAAATAAGATGAGAATTTGAAATTGAATAAGGGACAATTAATCATCTTCATAAACAAGAAGCACTAACTACTAAAATCAACATAAATCCAAGGTTAGATTAATTCACTTAAAAAAGTAGAAGGAAAAGAAAACTCAATAAAGTCTTGATGGTGGCACGGTCTAGTAATGGGTGCCCATGTCACTTCACAAATGAAAACTATATTATATGATATTTCTCCTCCCACCAATTGTTCACTCTTGACCTTGTTGTCATCACCACCACTTGAGCTAATAAGCAATTGCCCTTCACCACTACTATTACCACCTAAAATTGAAGTCTTTGGCTCATTTTGAATAAGTAGTCGATGACATAATGGATTGTTAAATGTAGCTACAATAACGAACATAGTCTCAATCACTATTAATGGGCCATTAAAATCCCTATGATTTGCCTTTGTGGCCCCATCAAAGATATGGGGGAGTTGTTGTTCCATCAAGAATTCTCCCTTCAACATTAACAATATTTGCATCCACGAGATCATTGTTATAATTGCCACCACTCAAATGCCCGCTAACACTCACACTAGGACACACTAGCGAGAAAATGATGAAATTTACTTTTGTCTCAAATCCCAAAGTAAACTTCACTCAGTATTGCATTGAATTCAACTCAATTCAATTCTTTATTTATATTAATAGATTCAAATTGTAAAATTCTCAAGTTAAAAATAAATAAATGGATGGATAGGGAATTACAATATGCCTTCAATGAACTTTGAACTAATCTTTTGAGATTGAACACAAACCTCTGACTTTGAACATGAGTGAACTTCGATTAGCTCAAAACAATTAACCAAAATGATATATTGGGCAAGTTCAAGTTTTCCTTATTCATTTATGGTCATCAATAAAACTTGGTAATAAATTTTGTTCGTTCAATTATTTTGGCAACTTTGGTAGTATGGTGGTTAGACAACATTTATGTTTGTAATACCCACAGGTGCGTGGCAAGATTATTTATGTCATTTTAATGTTAAGTTTGAATTAATGTTGATGGGGGCATATGTTAATTTGATTAAATTAAAGAATTAATGAAAATAAAGGATTGAATGGTTGTTTTAAGGGGTGATGATGAAAATATAAGTTAAAAATGCTAAAATGTCCAAAGAATATGTAAAACATTTGAAATGGACAAAATGTGAAAATTACAAGAATAAACCCTGAGAATGACTGACACATCAAGTGGTACAACCAACCCATAAAGGAAAATAATGTGTTCATCAAGTCGTGACCAATGTTGTTCCTTAGTCATGCACGTTTCTGGAATTTTAGCCAAGTTCAATATGGTTATGCACGAACATTCCAGTTAAGCAAGTCAGTCATTCCTAACCAAATCTAAGTCATGGACAAGGAAAACAAGCCAGTACCGGCCAAGTATCAAAGCTTTAATTGAATGGTCAACTTAGAGAAAGTCAATCAATGCATGTCAACCATTCAAAAATCCTTATGCTACCTGTGCTTCAACTTTCGTGGAGAGAGTGGAGGATGAAAAGTCGTTCTTACATGTCATGTTTGGTCAAAATCAAAAGTCCATAAGACTTAAAGTCAAGAAAAGCATATTGACCGTGCTAATGGGTTGGCCAACCATGCATAGTGTAAAAATCAGGCGCTAAGGAAGTTGTGTAGTATCCCAATTGATATATCATGCACTCTTTCGGATTTTTTGAAACTTAAGGCTTTGAAAGGGATATCGACCGTGCTATTAACCATGGAAACCATTCTTCAGTGGCACACACATTTAAAGTCAATCGTTGGAAACTTTAATCAAGGTTAACCTTTAGTCATAAATAGCGGCACTAACCATGCCAATTGCAGGTGTCACTCGTTCTGTTGCAGTTTCAAGAGCAAAATGTCATTTTCAAAATTCAATGACTAGTTTTTAAAACCCAATGAAACTGTTTAGAAAACATATTGATACATTCTTAAGCAAAAATTCTTTAAAGCTCATTTATTCTCTTTCCTTCATTAAGCCCACTCAAATCATTGAGAGAACCTTTGTACTCATATTTGTGTAATTTGTCTTTGAGAGACTTTAGCACATAAAACATCTGTATTTCAAACACTTGTTGGTGAAATCTTGTATCAATTGAGTGAAACCCCAAATAACTAAGTATAAAGAATTTGTTCAAGTGATAATGGAACTTTAAGGCGGTTTATTTGGAGAAGTAAACGTAGGAGACTTACAAGAGAAAACTTCAAATCACACTAAATATTGAGTATTTCATATCCCTAACCTTTTATTTTGTATTTACATTCATTGTTGGTTGTTTAAATTATTACTTGTGCATTAAAATTTTTAAAGAACTTATTTACCCCTTCTAGGTTCCTTTTAACCATTCAAAGAGTTTTTTATGAATGGTTGTTCAAAAAGTGTCTAGTGAATGAATTATATAATGCATCACATCATAATTTGATTAAGTGGCTAATGACCATTCCACTAAAGCAAACACTTGTTCCAATGATTAAGTGATTCAAAAAATATATAAGAAAAGTACATGTTTTGTATAATTTCCTTATTTGAATGCCACACTAAAAATACTCAAACGATTCATCTTTCTCCACCCACAAAAAAGTGTTATAAGAGAGATAGGGTTCATAGATGGAAATTCACAAAAAGACATCAAGACAAGTTCATACATGTTATGAACTGCGATAGCTTGAGAGAATAGTCGCATGGGTAGGATGCAAAATCCTTATTTTAGCCTAGATTGATTGACATAGAGTTGAAATAAGAAAATAATGAGGATAAATGCTTTAATCAAATAAAATGAATGACATACATGCAATGCATTCCAAGACATCCAAGGAAGGGTTGAGGTGAATCCTAGATGATGAGAGAATTGGTAACCAAAGAATGCGAACTGAGTTTAGAAAAAAGTATAATACAATTTTATTTTTTATATGATAGTTACTCCTACTTCTTGAATATTTATTGCTCATCGCATTCTATTTATTTTGCAATTGAACGATGATATGGTGACATCGAGGCAACTGGTTAATTAAGGTGTTGCACGAGAGAGACTTTGTCATGGATTTTGATTAATTATTTTTATTTTGATGTGTGGTTATTTCTTTTTATACACACACTCTTTGGACGTTGGTTTATGATTTGGATGGTGTTGATTGTTATTTAATTTGCTTTTATTGATGGCACTTGTAGTTGATTTTGTGTTTATTTAAGGGGTATTTTATTAATTTTTCAGGCTTGATAATCTTTAAGTACTTATAATGAATGTTTAGACTAAATAAGTAACATTTCCATCGAAGGGTAAGACCATCGATGCAGGTTGTTACAATGTAATAATCCAATATATGAGTTTATAGAATGGGGATTGTATAACTATGTTTCTCATGTGATCAAGATATTTAATCTTTGTCTTAAACTAATTAGATCGAGATAGTTACAACTTAAAAAAAAAAAATGATGTTATATGAATAATGCTTACACCAATGCTTTTATAAATAAAGTTTTTTAATGCATTGCATTTCATGTCATCAAAATTTTGGGTCCATATGTATATCATGACTAAGTTTATATTCTATGAAAATGTAAAATTTAAGTACAGCGGTACGATTATCACTCACTTATTTTTTATAATGTTTTACAAATAACAAATAATTATGACAATTGTAAAATAGCGGGTCAACTAGGCATGTTCGTGAAGACACATGCCATGTTATGTTTTATTATCTTATGGATTTACTATGAGTTTTATTTTTGCTACAAACTTTTGTATAAGAATTTGTATTGATTTTTTTTTTCATTTCTCAGTATTTGATGTTTTTTATAAAGTGAGGTATCATTTTATTTTAATAAAAGTTCTTGTTCTTCCATCCAATGCCTCAAAAGGTAAGAAGACAATAATGAATCTAGTACGGTAGAAAGAGAGGTGAAAAGAGGAAGAAGAGGATAAGAAAAAAAAATTAAGTGTTATTTTATTTTTAATTTTTAATTATTTAATTATATAATGATAAATTATTATCTGTATATAAAATTATGTATATAACACTACTTTTAATTTCATTGTTATTAAAAAAAATTATGACTAAAAATTATAATAATATACGAAATTATTTAACATAATCAAACTATAAACTTTTTTCATATGAGAAGCTCTTTAGCTGTATAGTTATTAGTATCCTCTGATACATAATATATATCTTATAATATGATATAATATAGATAGAAAATAATACGTACTATAAAGTGTATAATAATTAATACAATATAATAAATATATTATATAATATGATATATATTTTATGATATAATACATATTAATGAAATGCATTAATATATTTTTTAAAGAAAATGGTGATATAGTAGAAGTGAATATAAAAAATTTTAAAATTTTAAAAATATATGATATTTTTAAAAATGATGATAATTAATTATATTTTTTAATTATTTTTATTAATTTATTTCTTTAAAATTATATTATATGATATAATATAATAATACTTGATATATAATACATAAAATTAAGATTTCAATATACTAAGAATGAAAATGCAAAAGGTCATAGGACCAAAGAGTAATTTACTAGGGAATGTTTTCTCTGTTTAGTTTAAAAAACGTGACGTGGATTAAATTATATAATAAAACATTTAAAAAGGAAGAACAGGCCCCACTAGTTGCTCCGGACCCACCATCTGATTAACGAGATCTTCATATACATATTCCTTCATAACTACTTCATTTCTTGTCCCCTTTCTCTATACAAAAACAAAAAGTAAAAAAATAAAAAATCCAAATAAATAAATAAATAAAACTCTCAAAATCAAATCACCTGAAACAAGCTAACGTTTGAATCACGCCAATTCGATTGACAATTCACGACACCAACACTGGAAGATTTAGATTTTTGAACTGAATAAACAAACTATGGGCGTGAAGCCAAAGGCGATGGACGCTTTACGAGAGCGAGCGGCTACCGTTAAAGAGTCGCTGGTTAAGAGCCAGACCATCACCGATAACATGGTCGGCATTCTTGGATCCTTTGATTACCGGCTCTCGGCGCTCGAGACGGCTATGCGTCCAACGCAGGTTGAGTTTTTGATGGAATTGAATTGATCTAGAAAAAGAGTTTTTAAATCTAATTTTGTGGTTTTTTTATGAGTTTTTTTTGGTGTTGTCTGGTAGATAAGGACGCATTCGATTAGAAGCGCTCACGAGAATATTGATAAAACATTGAAGTCTGCTGAGGCTATTTTAGGTCAATTTGACCTCTATCGCAAGGTTTGTTTAATGCTTGATTTTTAAGTGAATTTTTGTAAGTGACGATGACATGAAAATTATAAGTTTTCTTATTAGTTTTTCTATAAGATTATTATAATTGGAGTTCCTGATTTGAACCGTGCGGATTAAGAAAAGCTGTAGGGAAATATAAACTTTTTATGTTTTGTATAAGATTTACCTCTTGCATGGTTTAATACAAATTAATGATGATCCTCTATTGATTAATATTAAACATAGTTGTAGTTTTGTTTGATAGAGACACTTAAATTCTGATTAGATGACATTTGCCTCAAACTAAGAGACAAACGGGAGCTTTCTATTATGCCTTGTCAATGGTAGCATATGTTTCACATGGGAATTTTTAAATGAGATTCCTTTTAGTGTTGCTTATTAATTTTTCTTAATTCTGACCACTACCATTCTTAACTGGCCTTTCCTCGTTCAATGTTTTACTGGTACCATAGGCAATTTAACTAAAGTTTTAACATAAATATTATGGGATGCATTGTTTTTGTAAGCCTGAAGAGGGAAAATGGTCTTGAAGTTTGTTTTCTTCTTTATATTGAGTGTTCTTTAAGGGTTAATTACATGATCACAAGGGGTCATTATTATTTTAGAGGTATTGTTGATTTTGATGACTATTCTTTACATTGTAATTTGAAAGATTGATTTTCATTGCTGATTTTCTGTTTGATTGAAATGTTTAGGCAGAGGCAAAAATTCTTAGAGGTCCACATGAGGACTTAGAAAGCTACCTAGAGGCAATTGATCAGTTGAGAAGCAATATTAAATTTTTCAGCAATAATAAAAGTTTAAAGAGCAGCTCTGGAGTGCATACCCAATGTAACAACTTGCTTGCAAAAGCAATGTCAAAGCTTGAAGAGGAGTTCAAAACGCTATTAAATAATTACAGGTGGCCTTCTCATAGATAAATCTTTTTTTATTTATGTATTTACATATCCTCCTCAAGTAGCACTTTCTTCTTAGAGTCTCATCTTGTTTGATTTTCTAGCTAAATTTTGTCCAACAATCTTCAGTTCTTTCTGCATGCATCCGTTCTAACTCTTTACTCTGCTTCCTAGTGATTTGTGAAATATTTTCAATTTTCTCTCAGATTGAATCATATGGCATGATAATTTCTCTTAGTACTTTGCAATTCCAACTACTTGCAATTGGCAAACTTAAAATGTGATATTGAAATCTGTTAGCATCTTATTGGAATTGTTGGATTGCAAAAGTTCTTCAAAATTCTAAGGGGTAAGTCTCTCAGAGATGGTTAAAGGCCATATATATCTTTGTAGCCTAGTACCACTAGACAGAAGAAAATTTCTTCTCTGTTCCCCTAAAGAAGTGCTCCAATTACATTACAATTTTGGTTCCTTTGGTTATTTGTTTACCAAGTGATTTGGATTTTTACTTAGTTCCTCCATTTATCATTCCTTTCATTACCTCATTGAGTCAGAGACAATCAATTCCTTATATTTTTCCATGTTTACTTTCTCATGAAGTTAGAACATTCCTCTGTTTCAATTATGTGCTCTGTGGTTGATGAATCATTTTGAATTTGTGAGAAGTTTCTAACTATGGAAGGTTGTGTGTATCGTGCTATGAATATAGATTTTCAAATGAGTTGTTTCTTTTCCAAATTTCAGCAAGCCTGTGGAACCTGATCGTCTTTTCGACTGTCTTCCCAATTCTCTACGACCATCAGATGAAAATGAGGGGGGTAAGAGTCATTCTGAGCAACAAAAGAGCTTGCAAACTGCTGTTTATACACCTCTGACTCTTATACCACCAAAGCTTCTGCCATTGCTGCATGATTTAGCCCAACAAATGGCTCTAGCTGGCCACCAACAAGAGCTATTCAGAATATACAGGTTTTTTATTTTTTTTCTACCTTAAACTGGTTCTGTGCTATTGTTTATATTATGCTGGTTTATTACAGCTTTAGATCTTGAATTTAGTGTATGCAGGGGGAGAATGTGTCATAAAATTAACCGTCAATATGTTTGTAGTGCCTTTTCAAACTCCATTCTTTATAAGAGTTGTTGAATGTGCCATGTTGAACTTTCATATTTAATGTTTTGCATATGGACTGTTTGATGCTGACTAAGATGCTAAGCAATGACTTATTCATGATCTAACCAACACAATAAGAAGCTAATGTGGTTAATCGCAGATGAATTGTTTTTTCCTTTTTCTTTTTGGTTATATGTTAGATTTTTGTTTCTTTCATCATATTCTAATAATTATTTTTTTACTACATTACCTATAAGTATCTTTGAATATACAACATTTTAGCCTTTGTCTGCATTTTTAGTTTATATCTTCCCTATATTTAAGTAATGAAGGCCTGGTATACTATGTCTATAGGGATACCCGTGCTTCAGTTTTGGAACAGAGCCTCAAAAAATTAGGCGTAGAGAGACTGAGTAAAGAGGATGTCCAGAAAATGCCATGGGAGGTTTTGGAGGCTAAGATTGGGAATTGGATACATCACATGCGGATTGCTGTAAGGATTTATATTTACTTCTGCTCAATTAGTTAATAATATTTCCTAACTAGATTTTAATGCTTCACAGGTGAAACTGCTCTTCGCTGCAGAAAAGAAAATCTGTGATCAAGTACTCGATGGTGTCAGAAATCTCAGGGATCCAATTTTTCTTGAAGTCACTGCAAACAGTGTGTCTATGCTTCTTAGTTTTGGAGAGGCTGTTGCCAAAAGCAAGAGATCACCTGAAAAGTTATTTGTGATTCTAGACATGTACGAGATTATGAGAGAACTTCAGTCAGAGGTATGATAAAGTTTGTGAATTTATAAGAACTGTACCATGATTACGCATTTTTTTGGCATTTTGTTAGTTAATTCAGTTATGCATTGAATTATTGGAATGAACAATTCTCTGCATATAAACTTTTTGACTATGGTATATATTTCATTGAGTCATCAAAATAGTAAATCCTTATTTAATGAAGATGAATTCAGTGACAATAAAAGAGTAATGCTGCATCATGTCAATAGATTAGTTTGATCAATTTACTTGAAGTATACAGCAACAACCAGTAATACAGTCTGTCAAGGCTCCACTTGGCTTCCAAAGTTTGGATTTTAATTCTCTGATGTTATATTTTCAACTTGTGAATACTGTTACATGCTTTACTTTGAGTACAACATTCTCTCTTTGATCCTGAGTGATGAACCAAATGAATTCATGCCCTCGCAAATAAGAATTATAAGAGTTTCTGGGGCCCCATTCTCAGATTTTCTCCCATGTACTAAGTGTCATCGGTTTATATTCTATGGGCATCAACTGGATTTATCAATAAGGTATTGATACCAAGATGATGGCTCAATGTTAGTTTGTTAATTGGGACTCAACAAAAACTGCGATTCTGGAAGGAGTTTGAGAACATGATGAAATATTTGTAGCCATAGCAACATTCAACTCAATAAATGCACAGTGAAATTCACTGAAAGTTATTGCTTCAGTAAATTAATTGTTGATCAATATGTATTTTGGATATCCTAAAGACTAATGGAGAGATGTCTGACCATTACGACTAGCCCCTTGGTTTAATCTCATTGATATGGGTTGTGTAATTGACAATAGATAATTTCCAGATGACTTTAAGGGGTTGCTAACTATAGAATTCAGATAAGAGGAATCATGCTACTATGTAGCTGCTAACTTGGGAAGCAGGAATAAGAAATAACGAGGGATTAAAATGCAAAATTTTGCTTCAAACACAGATAAATGCTTAGGAAAATTAGTAGGACTTCACTGAAGGCTTTCTGGAAATTCTTGATAGAGTAACAGAAAATTCTAGAAAAATCTGCAAAAGGACATCAAGATGTTACTTAACATATTTGTTATAGACTGCTAATTTAGAAATTTTTTAGGGCTTAAAAGAAAGACTGGGAAATATGAAATAGGTCACAAGGTATACCATTGGTTTGGAAATGGCAGGCTTCTGGTAGGTTTGTTTTGAATTTTACTTCTAAACTGAATACACACTTTGAAGATAGATTTCAATATTTACTTGATTTGTAGACTGATTTCTTTTTTCACTTCCCGTTGGTTGGTGAGGACAGATCAATTATCTGTTTGGGAATGCCGCTTGCATGGAAATGCGAGAAGCTTCAATCAGCTTAACTAAGAGGCTAGCTCAGACAGCACAAGAGACATTTGCTGATTTTGAAGAAGCAGTTGAAAAAGATGCTACAAAGACTACTGTTTTTGATGGAACCGTCCATCCTTTGACAAGCTATGTGATAAATTATGTAAAGTTTCTATTTGAGTAAGTTGTGATTGTTGTGCTTTCTACTTCTTGCTCTACTATTTTTTCACAGAAGAAGATATTGCTATTTTCTTTGATTATCTATGATTACTATTTTTCTTTGATGTATACAGAAATATATATCTTAATGATGGCTTTGCTCATGAGTTCATAACTTGTATTGGTTTTTCTCAAGTTTTATCTTATCATGGTTTCAAGTTTAATATGTCTGTTTTAATCTCCATCTTGTATTGGCATCCATTTATATTTTCCTTGTGCTGTAAAACTGTTTGTTAGCAGTAATCATGCCTCGTCAAGCATCTGACTACTAGCAATTTAATACATTCAGCTACCAAGCAACATTGAAGCTACTGTTTGAAGAGTTTGATGAAGGTAATCCAGAAGGTCAATTGGAAGCCGTAACTACTAAGATTATATTGGCTCTGCACAATAACCTGGATGGGAAATCCAAGCAATATAAAGATCCTGCATTAACCCAGTTGTTTCTCATGAATAATATTCACTACATAGTGAGATCTGTGCGGAGGTTTGTTCTATTCAGCTGTGTTATCGGAAAGACAACTGTCCGATGTACACGAATTGATCATTTTCTCTTTTTCAGGTCAGAAGCAAAAGATGTATTGGGAGATGATTGGGTGCAAATACACCGAAGGATTGTGCAACAGTATGCAAATCAGTATAAGAGGGTTTCTTGGGCAAAGGTTCTACCTTTAACCATACATATTTTGGCATCAGAATTCCTTCTATTAATCTTGATGAGGTGCAAAGCCTTTATGAGGATTTACTCACTTTTGATTTTGTTGAAACATAGATCATTTTTTATATCAGCTGTGTCCCTGATAACCTAAAACTACACTTCCTTTTTGTTTCTTGAGTAATTAAACAAACTTATTCTTGCGTCTGTTTATATATGTTTTTATTTCTTACTAATCCGGAGCATCCTTGGAGTTCAGTTAGTGTTGTTTGAAAATGTTACTGAATCTGAACTGTTGGACTTGTTTGGAAATTTCTAACTTGCGTTAACTTAGACCGACTGCATATGCATTATTCCCATGGACATTAGCCCAAGTCAAGTAGTTAGGCATGCGTGGGATTGGATTAGATCTTACTTTCTACATTAGTAACTTTAGACAGAAGTCCAAATATCTTGCTAGCTTAGAAATCAAATTCTGGGGCTGAAGACATTTGAGGATCAAAGTGATCTTTTAATATCTTGGGCAGGAGTTGGATTAGATCCAAGGTCCTATTAACGGTCAAGTGCACCTTGTTTCATGCATATTTCAATCTGGTGGTGATCTTATATTAGACTACACTTTATTTGGGATTTCGGAAAATTCATTTTGTGTCATAAATCATCACAAAATTTGGACAGTTGTCCTTACCTGTTTGGTTTACAAAAATGCAGATTCTGCAGTGTCTCTCTATTCAGGGTCCAGGTGGTTCTGGAGCTGATTCAAGCAGCGTTTCCAGAGCCATGATAAAAGATAAGTTCAAGGTATTCAATTCTCAATTTGAGGAGCTTCATCACCGGCAATCCCAGTGGGCAGTTCCCGACAGTGAGTTGCGCGAATCTTTAAGGCTAGCTGTCGCAGAAGTCCTCTTACCCGCCTACAGATCTTTCGTCAGACGTTTTGGGCAAGTTCTCCATATCTCGCTTTGTTCATATAAACTCGTCAGACCAACAATTCTCCCTCCCTCTGTAAATTCAAATGAGATTTTATTTGTATGCATACAGGCCTATGATCGAGAATGGAAAAAATCCCAGTAAGTACATCAAATACTCACCTGAAGATCTCGAACGCATGTTGAATGAATTCTTTGAAGGTAAGCAGTGGAACGATCAAAGGCGATAAATTGATTTTGAAAATTCTGAATAATTCCATCAAGATTTTGTTTACTCTGTATGCAATGCTAATGTTATGTAATATGCCGAGTGATATGTCTATTTCCCTGCATGAGTTTTGTATTATTCTTCTTCACTGTTGTTTGATCAGATAGGAGTCACATTTGGCTTGAACAAGAATAAAATGTGTTTTATGTTAGAAATTGTCAGTTTATTCTATCTTAATTTCAATTATTCTAAGAGTAATGTTATGTGTACACACTTTTAGTACATAATTTGAATATATAAATGATATATCATTATGTGATTGAATGTTATTTTATCTTTGATTTAAAATTATCCAATCAAATAATAACATGTCATATGTGTATCCAAATTATGTGTCAAAAATTTATACATATAATCTTATAGTTTAAATTATAATTAAAAACTAATTCTATTACAAATGTTATCACATTCACACTTCCCTAAACATAACTATAGAGACAAATAAAATTATCAAGAGGGCATGCAACATTTCAAACAAACTAATAAGGCTTTTATCCAAGATTTAACATAATCAATCAAGCCATCGTTTAGATTGTAAAATGCTGAATTAAAAACTTTTAAACTTACTTTATATTGCTGAATTCTTCAATTTCTTAAAATTTGCTGAAACTTTTAGTGAATAAAGTTGTTATGTTATGGTTTTATGAAGAATACTTAGCTAATTGAGTATATAACAATAATTCAGTCTAAATTAAATTGAAATTTACATTGCATTACATAATTAGTCATTTATATTAAATTATTTAATTAAATTTGGATTGAATTAAATTTCGTACAATACAATTATGCTTTCATTTTATAAGGAAAAATCTCACTTGTTGTTCTGTCATTGCATCGTTGTTGCCAATCCAAGAAGTTTCTTTGTGTATAGGAAAACAATCCAATGATCTCTTATGTTATATATTTGTAATACTCATATGCTATATTATATGATCTTGACAGGAAAGTAAGCAAATATGTGTGTTTTTGTAAAAAATATTTGCAAAAGTATGCATATATGTAAATTCAAGTGAATGATTACATGGAAGCAAACAAACATGTAGAAAACACATGGAAGCAAATACACATGCAGAAATATTCTTAGAAATATATTCTCTGCAATATTATATGCAAAAAATATATTTTTTGCTTCTTTGTTTCTTTACTTCTTTTATACAAAAATATATATAGTTAATTGACTAACATTGTTTCTTCGTATATTTTATATTTGATTTTATCTAACACATATATAAATCTTATTCAAATATTAATACCAAATATATTAACATATGTTGTCTCTTTGCAATACATAACAAGGAATAGTATTGTCTTGTTTGGTTTTTTAAAGTTGAAAATAAGGGTAATTTAGGTATTTCAATATGTAAAGTAATAAAAATATTTAGAGTATGAAAAATATGGTATAAATGTTAGATGGGCCAAACTTAGGGTAAAAAATTTAATTTCCCAAATCTCTTACTTTCTTCTTTCTTTCTCCATGAGTGATGTGTGGCTATAATTTTTCCTCCCTGTTGGGTTATCAACCTTTCCTTATTATGAAAATGACTTCTGTTGAGCTCAATAATCAAACCCTATCAGTTGTGCTGTAAAATTTGATGATATTCTGATTTATGTGCTTCCTCTATGAAGCAAGTAACGTTTAACTGATTTTATTTCGATCCATAATTACTGTATTAGGTAATTTAAAAAATTTAATACTCTACCAATTTTGTTAATTTTTTGGGGTATAAGGTGCATTGTTGTATAATGCTTTGTCGATTTTTGAACTCCATGCTTGAATGGGAATGGTCTTTGAAACATCTCAGTACCTTGTTCATTAGCATCAATTTATGAACCTGGGATTCGAATTACAGTATCAAATCACCTGGGGGTTTCATTGGCGTATCAATTTTGTATTTATCCTGAGATCTGTCTGATTGTTTAGTTTATTCCAAAATGATCAAAAATCGACATCGTAGCCTTTGTTTCATTTATCCCAGGGATGGCTCTGGTCATTGCCTTCTGTCTACTTAATAATGTTTTCACTTTGAGGGAACCTTCAACTTTTCTGTCTAAAGTCTGCAGATTTTTTTGTGTAATTTTTTGGAAGGGAAAGGTACTCTTAAGATAAGCGTGTTTGGTCTTATTTTGGCTAAATCGAACTGTACGACAACAAAATTTTTAAAAATGAACCATGCCTTATGACTTTTAGTGCAAAAGCAACGTTCTATGTTTCTAATTTTAAATATGTAATTGGGAATTTATATTATATAACATATTATAATTTAATATTATTTTTTCATTAACTTAAAATTTATTAAAAATACATGGTTGATATATTAAATTAATGTGATTAATATAAATTGATATGGTTAAATATTTTAAGTAACTCTATACATATTATATATTCAATAAATTTATATATTAATAATAACATATTACTATATGGTTAAATGTTTTTTTATTTTTAATTCAAGTCTATTTAATTATATGATAAATTATTATTATTTATATATAAAATTATATATATAACACTATTTTATATATTATAAAATTCTTGTTTAGTTTATGATTATTTTATTATATATTCTCTTTCGTTATTGACATATATCTTGATGTTATATATTTCCAAACAATATTAAAATATATGTGTATTAGAAGTTTTACCAAATATCAGTTTTTCTCAAAATCACTTGATGACATCCACACCGAACCACACCGGACCACACCAAACCAAATTTGAAAGTTCAGTTTAGCCAGTTTTCTAGATGAAGCTTTTTTTATTTGTTGGGAGTTTTATGTTTTTCTGTGGCTCTTTTGGTAACTTGAGGGAGTATTTAAAAAGAACATCAATCTGAATTGATTCGGTTTGAAGAATTATAAGTCTGCAGTTGTTGACCATAAATGGGCTGGATATTCTCCTCTACCTCTACCATAAATGGGTAATCTGAATACATGTATCCACAATATATGCTCATGGCCATTTTTTCATGAGTTTTTTTTTTTTTTAAGTAATTTTTTTAGGGTTTTACAAATATATTAAAGTTTGAATTCAAGCTGCCTGAAAAAATTACTTACCAAAATATATATATATATATATATATATATATATATATATATATATATATCACTTTTTTTATTGAAGCTGGAGGTAATCAATAATCATGTTATCTCTCTAGGGTATAATTTTCAAACTTATTAGGTGCGATGGAATTATGGTTTATTATTTATTTGATTTAAGATTACCGTATCCATCTATCTTGAAATAAAGGCCATAAATAATCCAAAATTAGGATTAGCATTTAAACGGAGACCGACTGATCCACTATGTATGGTGAATTGAGCAAGTTGAAGGAATTGGACAAAATCAAACTGACCTCTTCATTTCATTTAATTTTTCAGTCATTATAAGAGGGACCGCCACCTTCAAGTAAATAATTAAGGCTTCCCACCCAAGGTATAGTGAATTATCAAATTCCCACCCATCAACTTTTAAAAACCCAACACCCACCCATGGTTTGGAAAACTAACACCTACCCTCCAAAATTAAGTTAAGATTAAGGGCAAAATTATTATTTAACAATAATATTTAATATTTATATTATTTTACCCTCTTAATTTGAAAAAATAATAATTTTACCTAAAATTAAGTTTTGAAAAGTGACATTTTCCCCTCTATCTAGGGTTTCCAATTTTATTGGCTAATTTCTGGCCAACGATGGTCTCTCTCCCTCCCAGTGTCGTCTCTCTCTCCGGTGTTCAATGGTGGACCGATGACGTTTGGATTTGACAAAATCCATCTTCGTCTGGATCTTCTTCCTCCAAACAAAGTTGGCTTCGTCTGGACAACGACAACGATCCAGATGAGGAGATTGGTCTCTTCTAGACTATCTTGTCGTCCAGATGAAGCCGACTTTATCTGGAGGATGAAGATCCAAATGAAGAGTTTCGACTTTTCGTCTGGATTTTGTTGAATCTAGATGTCGTCAGTCTAATATTAAACATCGGAGGGAGAGACAACATTGGAAGGGAGAGAGATCGGTTATCGTTGGCTAGAAATTTGCTAGTGAAATTGGAAACCTTAGGTAAGGGAGAAATGCCACTTTTCAAAACTTAATTTTGGGTGAAATTATTAGTTTTTTAAATTAAGACGGTAAAATGATATAAATGTTAAATATTATTATTAAATGATGATTTTGCCCTTAATCTTAACTTAATTTTGGAGGGTAGGTGTTAGTTTTCCAAACTATGGGTGGGTGTTGGGTTTTTGAAAGTTGGTGGGTGGGAATTAGGATTCACTATACCTTGGGTGGGAATAAGTCTTTTGGCCAATAATTAATTAATAGCGTCAAGTGGAAGATTATGGGGCGATTAGGAGGTGATGACTTTGCTGTTACACTGTCTGGTCTAGACTGTCTGTCACAACTAAAAATAAATAAATAAAAAGCATTAAGTTTAATTTTCAATTGAATTAGAATTTTGGCAATCTCACTGAACATCCAAGCTCAGATCTAAAATAATAATTAAGGGGGGGAAAAGGCTTACATTGGCTCATAAATCAAATCTTATATTTAATGCAATTAATTACTTTGATTTATTTTCACTTGACTTTTCTTGCAATTCGCCAATTAAATTAACTTCAAACAGTGTCATGGCTGCTGAAGCCTATCTCATCGGCCCCAATCTGTCGTCCTTTTACAGAACAAAATTCTAAAGATTTAGAAGAAATCACCATCAATGAAAGTGACTGAAGTCGGTATTGCTAACCATACAAAATGGGTATTTGGTTTTTTTTATTTTTAATTTAAAACTGTGGGTGTTTGGTTTCTTTTTTTAATAATTTCTTTAAAAGACATTTCAGAAATTATTAAAATTAATTTTATAGTAGTTGTCACTATACGGAGACAAAATTGAAACTTGCACATTTTCACTTTCTCTCACCAAGTGGCATATTACTACCAAAAATAACATGTTCATCTTCACTAAATCTTCACATCTCTCCCTGTTCACTTCTGTCCATCTTCATTTGGATTTCTCCTTTCTCACCATGTTCTTTAGGTAACGTAACATTCTTGGACTCTTATTCTAGAGATGACTTGTTATGGCTTTTTTTTTTTTGGTTTTTGAAATGTGTTTATTGGGTTTGGATCTACTTATGACGGGTCAACTTGACTCAATTTATTTAACTGTCAAAGAGCAATTGGTGTGGGAAAATTAGCGATAGTTGATTATTTATTTAAATGTCAAAACTGTCTCTCTACCAGAAGAACGCAATTTTACAAAAAAAATGATTTATGACTTCTTCTCCTTGAGACCAAATACACAAAGATGATTTCTCCCAAAAAATGTAGTACTTGAGTAAATGGGGTCATGGAGATGACTCATGTCAATACCTTGTACTATATGTGGATTGTTTTCATCACAAAATAAAAGTTGGGTACACTAAATTTATGTTTATAGAATTTCATAGAATGTTAATTTCGGCATGCTTAAATTTTCCAACAATGTTTATGGTTTAGTCATTGCATTTTGGCCAAATTATTGGGTTTTGATTAGAAAATAGGGATAATGTATACAAAAAAAGATTGGTCGATACAGGATGTCAACCTAATTAGGCCAACAAAGGTTGGTTGAACAGAGAGTTTCATACAAATTAGCCCTAGATTTGATTAAATTTGTTTAATACAAATTAGTCTTGTTTTATATAGGGATATCTAAAATGAATTCTGAAATATAATAGCAATGCTCAATCAATATTAGAGATGATGTTGAATCAATTTCTAAGGAATCATTAAAGCTTAGCCACCACATTTTGCCTTCTCTAAATGGACCATTGCACTTTAGCTTCAATATTATGATTTGGCTTCATCCAACAATGACAATACTAAATGAAATTATTATAACCCAGCCAATCGATTCTAAAGAAATGAGCCCAATCAATTATAAAGAAGTCATCACAACGTAATCTTTCAATTTGATGTTATCTAGATAAATCATTAACGTTTATCTTCAATTTAAGACAATGTTTCAAGATTGCGCTTTTGAAAATTCACAGGACTCTTGCGTAAACATTGACAAAGACTTACCCATATAAATCATAACAAGTGTAATCCTATTAAAGTTGGTTTTATGAATATATTATTATTTGTTTTATGGATAATTATTAAATGAATTAGTCAAATATAAAGATTTGTCCATAGTTATAAAATATTTTTTAGTATTACTTATTTTATGAATCACATTGTTAACTGAATCATTCAAATATATTGATAACTTTTGATTAAACACATTATAATTAAACTATCAAGAGCTTAATCATTTAAAAAACTGTAAACTAATCAATGTTGTCATCATAGTAAGTGATACAGCAAATACATTACAATTAATATATATTATAAAAAATTGTTTCATATAATCATGTTCTACCAAGCTACTTGTACAATAATTTAGTACTATCAGTAGGTACAATAATTTAGTGCTATCAGTAGGCACACTAACATATGCCTATGATCTAATGTCAAATCAATCTTGCACTGAAGCTACGTGTAGAAGCTTGAAAAAAAAAAACCTACTACTTATGTCAACATTTGGAAGTCTTTTTATCTTCGTCTCGGATAACGAAAGGAGGGTGATTGGAAGGGAGAGGGAAAAGAGGTGAAAAATATTTAATCATCGTCTTAAGTGAATTATTACCAGAGAAAAGAAGAAAGGAAGTTAGGTTTAACTGATAATTTAAACCTAAGAAAAAAAGTTCACAATCCTAAACTTTAGAGAAAAAATGATTTCTTAAACCTGAAAAATATAAATTTAAAAGGTAAAAATAAAAATTTGAAAACTTAGGGATAATAAAAAAACGAGTTTAAATAAAATTTTTAAATGATAATTTTATCCTTGATAATAACAATAAAATTTAATTAATGAGTGAGAGTTTAAATATTTTATAATTAACAGATAAAAAATTAGATTTGTATCAAACTTTGGGTGAAAAATAGTCATTTGGCCTTTTAGTTTTGACCAGAAAACACAAACTTAAAAACCCTATCACCCAATCAAAAAATATAATGACTAAACCCTGAACTTTTTTTAATCAATAATTAACATTATAATAATAATTCATTTTCAAAATAGGATTTAAATAATGTTACCTTAAATCATCAAATACAATAAGGATGGAGAGATCTATTGACGAACTTGAGATCCGATGAAGATGTAGAGGAGTAAAGATAGAGAGTTGTAAAAATAGAGTAAATATATAGAGATGAGTAAAGATGAAAAAAAGTACTTTCAACGACAAAAATAATTAACAGTTGAGATGTCATTTGGGAAAAGAAAAAGTAAAATGTGCCGGTTCTCAATACATAGCTTCAAATACTATCATTTAATATAATTTCGATTGCTAAAAACAATCAAATACCTTTCCATATATATATTTTTTAAACATTTATAAGGTGTAAATATATAAGGGTTATGATATTTACTGGCGGATATTTAATACTTTTTTCTATGATTGTTGGGGTATTTTCAACTTAAGTATCAGTCGGGGATGAACAAAATAAACCCTTATAATTAAAATAAATAAATAGCGAAAATTTAGTGCATGAAGATAATAAAAATGAGTAAAACAGATTCATCTTTCTCTTAATTAATTTGCCGATTAGCAATAATGGAGAAAAATTATTCCTTATTTTCCTGTAAATCATTAATATTTTGGGCATTAGTATTGTAGTTACATTAATTAATATTTTGGAGTTTATATTAGTGAAGAAATATTGAATTTTAAAAGCAATTTGTAGAAAATATGGCAACGATTTGTTTGTTTGTTTGTTTTTTAATTTTTTTTATTTCATCTTTATATCATATTTACCTATTTATAAGAATTTTATAAGTAATATTATATATATTTTTATATATAATTTAAATATATAAATAATATAATTAAATATTATTTTATTTTTAATTTAAATATTATTTAATGATAAGATGAGATATATTAAACAAATAAAAGCAAGGCTACATACATTCCTTTGAATTTTTGGTTCACTTCCGTCATTCTCTTCCACTAAATTTTTGTTCTTTTATGAACTTCTTTCAATTGATGCTGACATTCAAATGATTCTAAACCTCTTAATTTAAGGGCCAAAAGGCTCTCAAAACCATGCAAATAAAAATTGTCTAATCAACATCTCAAATTTTGACTAAAAACCTTAATGAACTTTCTAGTTGGCTTCCCCAAAAATTATTTTCTCTCGTTATTTTTCCTCTCAGGTTTGGGTTTTTGTGCCCACAAAGGGGCTCCCTTACTTTCAAGAATTCTTTCACGCGCTCTTTATTCTTTACGCTCGGTTGCTTTCGTCTCTTTCCTTAGCCACGAAGTTTAAAGCTCAAGCAACGCTCACAGCTTCTTTCTACTCCTTTTTCTCAATCAATACCCTTAAAAAGATATATATATATATATATATATATATATATATATGGCAGGAATTGAGACACCAATATTATATCATAAATTTTCTCATGAAAGTATCAACCAATCAATAATTATGGGTAGATTTAAAGTGAATTAAATTCGATTTTAAATCTTTTTAAGTCTTGATGGGTTTTGAATGAGTTTGAACTATACGATCGATAATGTTTGAGTTTCATTCACATGAGTCACACTATTACATATAGACAAGTTCGAGCCCATGTAAATTGAGCTCAAGTTTGATAAAATTTAAAACAAACTAATATTGTTTCATTTGAATACATGAGTCACTTGTGAGTACCTATTGAGTTGAGAATCCTATGGCTCGAGCTCAATGGTGTCTCATTTCCATAACTCAAGTTTTAACTAGGGATCAATTTGTAGTCAATTATTTTGAATTCAAATAAGCTAAATTGATAATCAAATTCTAACCAATTTTAAAAATTATAAAAAAATTTATTCATAAATAATAAAATATAAATTAAAGATAAGATTATATTTATTTAAATAATAATATATTATTATTTATATATAAAATTATATAAATTATTTGTAAATACAATTTAATAGAAATGAAAAATTGGATTTTTTTTTCTTTGAAGGTTGTGAGAATAACTCGTGTGGTCGTAATCTTGCAGGTACAGGAAAACCCGGGGATAAGAATCAGCCTAAAAATTAGTGCAAAAAGCAAAAGGTGTGAACTTTTTCAGGGATATGCTGTCCTTCCGCGGGAACATATGAATATCCTTGCCTTCTTTCTGTTTCTTCATATTGGATCATTCATGCTTTATTCCAATTCCCTCCCACCTGGCTGCCTTTCGTCTTCTTCTAAAGGGTATTCCAGTAAGAATGTTCAGAATCGTATTATTGAATAACAGATGAACATCTTCTGGTCAGTAATAAGTGAACAGAGAATTTTCAAAATCCTCACAAATTTCTTTTCCTTTTAATAATAATTATTTCTTCTTTGAAAAATCAACCAATTGGTGCTACAACAAGGGCCACGAGACTCACGACTAACATGTACAAAGCATCTTTGTGTGGCCCTTACACAGTTGTAATTTCTGATTGATTAATTATTAAATAATATTCTTTTAAGGAAGACTCAATTTTATTGGTCAATGGTCTATCAATTTTCCAGATTTCTTTAATATATAAACCCATTTTATTTAAAATATTAACTTATAAATGATTAAGGGTCTCCCATAATTCTATAATCATGTATGAACCCAATTTATAGGTAGGTATGAATTGGACAAGAAGGTTGATTGGCATGCAAGAAAGTTTACATCTTTTGTAGCAACCATTATTGACTATGGTTTTGGAGGGTGGAGGTAGGGAAGAAACTTGTGTGCATGTGAAGGTGAAGTAGCGTAATAAGTAAGATTGACAAAGTCAAGTGGAAATTAATTTCATTTTCATTACGGTTAATTATGCTTAAATTTGTGGCAACTTAATTAATTAGTGTTATTAATGTTATTAATTAATCTCTCATCCTATCCAATTATAGGCATATTTAAAATATCATCAAATGCTGTGTGTTTTATTTTCATTTTGTAAGAACCAAAATATATTGAAAAAAACAAAAAACTAATGTGGAGTTTAGGGTTAATTAAAATGAAAAAAAAAATTCTAATAATATATGAATTTTAATCAATAGCTTTATAGAATGATTGATGCCAGGGTTGTTCATAATTCAATGATGTAGGTTACCCGAGAATGATTTAGATATTGAGTCAGAAAATTGGAAAAATCGATTGGATCACATTTTTTATTGAACAAAAATCTCTCATCTTCTCTCGACTATTGACTATATCCTTCTCACTTCTTGGTTGTATTCTTTTCACTTCTTTTTCAATTGTATTTTATTTATATCCTTTCAAATATCAATTCTAGACAATTAATAATATCTTTGAGAGTAACTTTCTTAGTCTTTATCATCTTTCACCCATTTTGGATAAGGTTCATAGCTCATTTTATGATAATTTTGTTGTTGTATTTTATTTTAGTACTCGAAATAAAATTTAAATAATAATTTTTATTCATTAGTGTTGTTTTTATCGACCTATGTATATATATATGGTTACAAGGGTTTTTTTTTTTTTAACTTGAATCATAAATTGAAAGTGATGCATGAATCAATTCATCAGATAACATGATTTTGTTTATTTTCTACGAATAATTGAATATTAATTGAATTAATTCCTTCTGCGTCACGTTGGGCCTGAATTGGATAAAAAGGATATTCTGGAACCCTAGAAAAACAAAAGTCGGTGGTTGATGGGAAAGTGGGTCCATTGAAGCATCATCGGTAACGTGTTCCTCTGGCTTTCTTATCATCATTGATCTACCCACCTTCCTGATTGCACACTTTGATCTAAAAGCAATTAATCTTTTTTAAGCTCTTTTTGTCTTTCTAGGTATTCATTTAGAATAATTAAAAAAACAAAAGTGATCCAGTTTACCATTAAGACAATTGAAGAGCAACCTTGTGTTAATGAGAATTAATTCGGGCAAAAAATAGCTCCACCATATTTGAGTTTCTACCGTGTTTGTGTGATACTGTATGCAAAGAAATACTGTACATCACTTTCATTGCAAGTCACGGTCAACTCAAAAGTCAACAGAGAGGCCCCTCCTCTCTTCTTTTATTCACTTGAACCATTCTCACAACGCTAAATCCTCACTGCTTTCATTTTCGCCCCTACCTCCCACTCTCTACCATGTCTGCTCCAGAAGACTGCGGCAAGCACGGCCACAAACGCCGTGAACTCTTCCGCCGAATCTTCGCCGGCATCCTCATCTTCCTTTTGATCGCTCTCATCACCATCCTCCTCGTCTGGGCTATTCTCCGCCCCACCAAACCAAAATTCGTCATCCAAGATGCCACCGTCTATGCCTTCAACGTCTCTTCTCCCAACTTACTCACCTCCAACTTCCAGGTCACCATCTCCTCGCGCAATCCTAACGACAAAATCGGCATTTATTACGACAGGCTAGACATTTACGCCGTTTATCGCCAGCAACAAATCACCTACAGGACAGAGATTCCTCCCACTTATCAGGGACACAACGAAATCAACATCTGGTCGCCGTTTGTTTACGGCACCGACGTGCCGGTGGCGCCGTACAATGCTCTTTTGTTGAGCCAAGATGCAGATACTGGGTTTATTCCTTTGATGTTCAAGATTGATGGGCGGGTGAGATGGAAAGTTGGGACCTTTACAACGGGGAAGTATCATTTACATGTTACGTGCCCTGCGCAAATCAGTTTCGGTCCGAAGCAAAATGGGATCCCCCTCGGAAATAACGCCTTTAAGTATCAGCTGGTGCGGAGTTGCAGTGTCAGTGTCTGAAGAAGAGTGGAGAGCTTGAAGAAGAAGACGACTATAATTAACGCCGTTACAATATCGTTATGCCTTTTCTCTCTAGCAAGTAAGCCGTTTAGTTTTTATTATATTTTTAATATGTAATTTTCCTTTTTTTACAGAGAGTTGAATTGTAAAATTTGCTGTAGAGCAATACATGGAGCGAAATCACAATTTGGGAAAGATGTAATTTAGAAGAAGAAAAGTTAAATAAGAAATTATAAATAATTAGTGGTTTTCAATAGATAAGAATTGTGTTGGAATTGGAAGCTGTCATGTCATTTTCTTTGGTTCTATTGTTTCTTTTTTTTAACTAATTTTTTAAATTGTTCCATCAGACTGAAATTGGATTTAAGTAAAATTGAATTTATTTTATGTAAAATCAAATTTGAATTTTGGATTATTAAGCTTATTTAAATTTAAATGATTAATTATAATATATTAGTGTCGGTTGTAATAATTAATTAATAATAATATTTTATTAAATTCTTTACTAAAATTATTACTCGATATTTCATTCATGGTCATGAATACGATTTCTGTGTGGTGTGACGAGCTATAGAAGGCCAAACCGAAAGAAATCCAAAAGATAAAATTAGTCAAAAAGATAATAATAAAGAAAATTAAAAAATAACAGTCAAAATCCATACAAAAATAATATAACATTTTAAGTATATTTTATATAGAAATTTCCTCAAATGGGAACGTACACATTTTAAAATAATATAACATTTTTATGAAAAATCTCAATAACTATGAGTTTGAGTTAATTTTAAAATAAAAGTTTATATGTATCAGTGTACATACATATACCGTTCATGTCACAAACATATACATATATATTTCTTCACCAAACGAGTATTTCCCATCCAAACTATGCTGAATTCTTAAAGTTTTTTTCGTTAACTTTGAAAATCTCATTTATCCATTTATAGGCCATTAAACTTAATTAAGTTCGTTGGTTATATCATTTTCTCTCCCAAACCCTAAAAACTAACACTTTTCCCCCAACCCAAGTTTTTAAAAATTGCATTTTCCCCCCTAGAGTTTTCAAACTTCAGATCCACTTTTTTAGGCGACGACCGGCGATCTCCAAACACCTACTCTCCCTCTTCGACGGCCTCTCCTTCCGGTTGTATACTTTCGACGCTCCTAGGCGTCATTGTCGACGAAGATGATGCGTCTTCGTCATCGTCTTCATCTCTGAATTCAGAGACGAAGACTCTTCTTACGAAGACGAAGACGCGTCATCTTTGTTGACAACGACGCCTAGGAGCGTCAGACTTCGCATGGTAGGAAAGAGAAGACGCTAGGTAGGAAGAGATGTCGCCTGGAGATCGTCGGTTGTTGGCAAAAAATTCAATCCAAAAGTTTGGAAACCCTAGGGGGGAAAATGTTTTTTTTGTAAACTTAGGTTAAGGGAAAATTGTTAGTTGTTAGAGTTTGAGGGTAAAAAATTAATTAAATTTAAATTTAAATTTATTTTTAATATTACAGATAAAATAACGATTTTACCCCTGAATCCATCAACATGACTTTTTTTTAACAGCCCATGGGTAGGTAATTGGGCTTTTCAAAGTTAACAGGTGGGAATTTGCATAGAACACATACCTTGGGTGGGAAATAGTCGGCCATATTTTTTAGGCCAAATGGTTTATCCTCACTTAAAAATTACCTTTTTTTTTTTAATTTTCATTCTTTAATTTTTAAAAACGCTTTTATTCAATCATAGACTATTAAGTTTATCAATTTTAAGGACAAAATCATTATTTTATTTATAATATTAAAAATAAACTAAAATTTTATCTCTTTTTTATTTTTAAATTTTAAAAAATAACAATTTCTTTTTTGACCGAGTTTTTTCCCTTTAAGGTTTACTCTTCAAATATATATTCAATTATGTGTTAAAAAAGAATGTATATACCGTTTTATTGTTTATGAATTAGTGATAATGTCTGAGGAAAAAAATGGAAGGTTGTATTATTTTGAAGGTTATGCTTGGTTGTCTCACTCTCGCATGGGCAAGTGGTGGTCCCTCACCAACTCTACCTACTGATTCATTATTTCTTTGATCCATTTACGTAACACTTTGAAATTCAATGGTCATGATCAAACTTTAACTTTTAATCAAACTTATAGTCCACCAACATTGCCTTAAAATGTTATTTTCTTGCATGTGGTGGGGCGGGGGCTCCGATCACCAAAATTTAATAACCTTCTTTGCAAGTCACCACTAATGACCACATCACTTATATAAACCCATGTGGACTTGCCCCTTTAAAAAAAAAAAAAAATTCTATAATTTAAAATATGTTTTAGATTATATCTATTTCTATATTAAATACTTTAATTTTTTTTTTTTTATATTTTAGTGGGAAAACATTTTGGTCAGTAATTCCCTATTTTTCATGAACATGGCTTCGAAGCAAGATATTAGAAAAAAAAAAAAATAGATGAGCAATAAGAACATTTTTATAAATAAAAAACCAAACAAGTCTAATGGGGGAATTAAATTGGGATTTTCTTTTCCATTTCAATTTAATTAGTACACAAATTATGACATATTTCTTGCATCAACCACAAATAACAATGAAAGAGATTTTGATTACGTTGACATAGCACAGAAGTTTTTGGTCTCTTTTAAATCTTCAATGGGCTGAGTACAAGCAGAAAGAAACTGAGAGGTTGGGCTTCAATGTTGAGACATTTTAATAATGGGCCCATATGGCGAAGGTGCCTATAATAAAATGTAAAGTGGACTACAAATGGGAGGTAGTTAGGGTATGCATAATTCGACTTAAATCGTAAAATTGGATTAAATTATTTAAAAATTATGATAAATAGTAAAAAAATATCTTTTATTACATATTTAACATTTAAAAAACTTTGGTCATATTTTTCTTTTTTGATAAATTAAATAAGCTATACAAGACTTTTGTCGAGCTTGCTCATAAGGTACTTAATTATATGACATTTAAGTTAAGTAATTTTATGACACCGGTGTGTGATTAACTCATTATCGTGCCTTTCATTTCTAGCATAGTCAATTAACATAAATATTGCATTTAATTTTTGTGTTCTTAATTTTAAATTAATGTTATTTGTGATGCAAAGAGAAATATATAAAATCAATATATATGAGATTATATAAATTAATTTTTCTGGAGCCGGATTAATTTGTAAAGTTTAATATAAGATTATATAAATTGATTTTTCATAATTGTCATCAACAATTTTTGTATTCCTTTTAAAAAAAGGGAATTAATAATATTATACCCACGTTAAATCAATAAACATTAAAATTAAAAAATGAAGAAAATCCCCGCAAACATTATTTATAAATCTGGCAATATTTTTGGACAGCCGACTACCTGATTCTACTTTATAATCACTAGTCATTACAAACTGCTACACTAACAAACGACGTGTCGTTTCCCCGCGAATACTTATCGTGGGTGGGAGTTGGCGACGGTGTGTAGTACGTAGGCGAAGCACAAGGAGTCGAAAACGGCGTTGGTTCTTCACTTTCAACGGTATCTCCACAATTTACCACAAGCACACTACCACTGTCACCCTCAAAACGCACCGTTTTGCTCTTCACACTCTGATCATTCTCAGTCTCGGACGTCTCAGTCCCCTCTCTCTCCTCTTCTCTAATAGTGAACAAAACCCTCGACGGTCCGTACATCCTCAGCCGCCTCTTTTCCAAGTAATCATCGTCAAATGCCACCACCACCGCCTCCGCCGGCGCCTCCGGAACAGTTAGGTTTCCCGCGGGTTCGATCCGGGACTTGGTCTTCAAGCAGAAGAAATACAGCAGCTGCTCCTTCGACAACGTCAAGTTGTAAAACGAGTCAACTGGATGAATTTCCGGACTCCTCCGTTGCCGGATTGGATGCTTCTGCCACAAAACATAAAAAATCACGACTAATAAAACCAAAAGAGATACTAAAGACGCTATCGTGAGTACAGATCCAAGCTTCGTTAAACCATTCATGAAGAGTTAAAAAAGAAAAAAAAAATCTTGATAGCGGTGAGAGAGAAAAAGTTTACTTGTTAATTGTGACAAGGAAAATTATCTGATTGCTTGAATGCATGAAACTTTCTTTTTAAAATATGGCCCGTGGCCGGAAAAAGAAGATCATTAATTACGACGTGGACTTCCAGTTGGCGATGGAAAACAGTGATAGTTACCGCACATGGTTTGTCGGACAGAAGTTTACTAGGTATATTTCTTTTTTATGTTAAAACGTAAAACAGTCCCCCCTGATATTTGATATAATTACAACATTACTCTTTTATTTTTAATAGCAAAGTTTTGTTTGCCATGTTAAGGTTAATATATATCTACTAAACCGCCGTTTTGTCATTTATTTTCACAGTGGAGGGATTTAAGTTGTTTTTAGAAACCTCAGGTGGATTTTTTGACGGCTGGTGGTAATCTAAACCGCCACTTTTTAGTAGCTGTTGAATTTATCTCAATGATACTAAATGTTGAGCCAAAATAAGTCAACTAGTAACTTAGACATGTAAGACATTGAGTTGGCTTGTAGTGGTAGGACCCATTACCGTAACAGATTATAACATGGCCTTGAAATAAGATTTCTAGACTAGCCAACATGATATGCAAAAAATATTAATAAATAAAAATAATTAAATTTTAAAAATGATTAAAATATTATAATTTAGCAGACGGCTTGAAAAAACACACAAATCAGTCTGTTAAGGGTTTGCGAAAGCATACCTCAGGGAGCATTGGGCCGTGTTGTGCACCAATCCAACTTGCTAGGGCCCCCAATGGGTAAACCTAGGCTTAGCTTGGTGTTCAGGCACAATAGACAATACATAATGCAATACAGCAATACTATCAATTTATATATCTAAAGTATACAAAATAAATATAATTACAATTTATAATTCATATACTATCAATCAAGATGGCAAAAATTAAATAGGAGGATGAATTTGTGCCTAATACACTCGAAGCTCTCATTGCAAAAATTGAATAGTTGACCTTCTTGTATAACTAGAAAACATCATATTGGAAAGCATGTACCTCTGAAATTTTTTTTTTTTTATGGTAGCTAAGGTTTGCATGAATCTTTTTCATTATTTCTCGATGACCTCTTTTTCGGAGTGTAAAGTCTAATTATGCGTAAAAAAACATTTGTATAGGGTTGCTTAAGAGTTATTGTGGGACGTGGCCCCACAATTAAGGTCAAGGGGGGTAGAGTCCCTTTATAAGGGTCCCATTACTTAGTCAATGAGTGAGGGTCAAAAAGTTCACACTCGATGAGGCATTGCCTTAAAACCCAAATTTAATAAGGGAAATGTTGTCTCGAATTCCAACATATATGTATGTGTATGTGGTTATATCTCTTGTATCTTACAATATCAAATTGAACAATTTCATTAATTTCATACTATTTGTGTGATACTCTTAGATAAATCTCATATTGACACAGTATAAGAGAGATACTAAATCTATTTGTACTTTATTTATACATCTCACATTAATTGGGATAAAAAGATTTGACTAATTAAATAACTTGTGAGCGCCTTAAATTGTTAAGATGCGTTTTTGATTACAAAGCCTATAAGCAAAAACTATGATGAATTATGTGTTCAAAGTAGACAATATTTTAACAGTGGGTTGAACTATTAGACCAAGGATGTTACAACAGTATTAGAGCGGTTTTGCGTGTCCTTTTGAACGATGATGGGACAAAACTTAACGATGATACCGAGACCTATAAGGGAGGGTGTATGCGATACCCTTCGACAAATCCTATATTTACAACGTATGAGAAAGATTTTGGGTCTGTTTGCATTTTGTTTGTACATCCCACATTGCTTAAGATGAGAAACCTGTGAGCTCATTAAACTGTAAAAATATGTTTTAAGTTGTAAACCCAGAAACAAAAACTAGATGAACTATGTGTTTGAAGTAGATAATATCTTAACAGTGGACCAAATTATTAGACCACAGATGTTATGATTTGTGCACGATCTAACATACATGCAAAATATGAAACCAAAAATTGATCAAAAAAGAAAAATCAATCAACGCGAAAATTCACGAATACTACACACACCACACAAGTTGCATGAACCCCACATACCTATAATACTTTGGTTTCAGGATTTAAATATTATTTTGGTAATTTATCTTTTATTACTTACATTACCTTATTTGATTTATCAGTAATAAAAAAATTATGGTAATCTTTTAGTATCAATGGTGATATGAAAGGTAAGATAGATGGTAGTCTAATTACCACATTCACCTTAGATATTAAAAGATTACCAAGGTAATCTTGATTTTATTATAATTATATTATAATTTATTAATTTTTTAAGACAAAAATAAATTTATTTTTAATTAATATAAAAAATATTTAAAAATAATTATATCCAAGGGTATTTAAGTAAAATAATTTACTAGTATTATTTTATTATCTTTAATCAAATATAATAATTATTTATATCTATTAAATTTTATCAAATTTAATAATCATTTATACTCAGTAATGTTTTAAGTAATCTATCTTCAAGATAATTTTCATATTTTAGTAATAAAACATTATTCAAAGCAAACACCCCCTTATGATAATCTTTAATTTATCTCTTACTATGATAAAATTTCAATTACCCTCGCTATCTGCATCTAGGGATGGATTTGAAGTGAGCTTGTTCGGGCTCGAAACGAGCTTTGCTCGAACGAGCCCGAGCCCGAACACGAGCCTGAATTTTAAGAAAAAACGAATACGAGCCCGAACACGAATATTGGTTAAACGAGCCGAGCACTCAAATAAAAAAACATTTATTTCAAAGAAGAAATGACACCGTTTTTCCTTGGAAATACGAGCCTAAAGCAAACTCGAGCCCGAACACATGAACCCAAACACTAAAATTATGAAACGAACCGAACACGAACATATGTTTAGCGAGCTTGTGTGAGCCCGAGCTTGGGCTCACTGAAAACAAGCTGGGCCCTGTTCGGGCTCGGCTCGGCTCGTATCCAGCCCTATCTGCATCCCGTATACCACCCTCACTATCTGCATCCCACTTGCTTAACTCACGTATGGGAAATGTTTAAATACCCCGTTATGTGTGATACACATACATACTATCAACACAGTAAAATTTTAATTAATCTCACTATGTGTGATTCACATTCCTGCTATTAACTTATGACAAAATTTTAATTACCTCTCATCTGTACAAAATTTCAGTTACCCTCGTATCTATAACTAATATAATATAAAATTTCAAAAAGACACACCATACGTATTGTGCATTTCAAAATTTAATTAATGCCAATCTTCATTTGTTCCTAGTGTAGGCTAGACGCAATGTAGATGCAAATCGTGGGTATTGAAAAAATTGTGAACAGGGAAAAGGACAATTTCTTACCTAAGTTTTGGGGAAATAATAAATATATATCTGTGACAGATAAAAAATCTTAATACTTATTTAAGTTTTAATTTGTTAAGACACATCTATAAATTTTCTGTTAAGGTTAAAAGGTAAAATCATTACTTTTTCAGTAATATTAAAATAATTAAAATTATATCTTTTTTCTTCCTTATTTTGAAAAATTAACATTTTTCCCTTGATTAAGTTTTTTTAAAAATTTACTTTTTCCCCCTAGGATACCAAATCTAAAATTCGACTATTTTCTTTGGCGAATGGTGGATCAACGAAGGAGGTACAAGATAGAGTCGTCTAGATTTGGATAACACTCGTCGTCTAGCAATGCTATCATTGGTTGCTAGTGGCCGGAGAGAGGGATGAATAAAAAACTTAGGGATTTGGGAGAGAGGGGGAAGTTACTTTTCAAAGTTCAGGTTTGAGGTTAAATGTTAATTTTTAAAACCTGAGGGAGAAAATAAAATAAAAAATATATTTTTTAATAATATTATTAAATAACGACTTTACCCTTATATTTAACGACAATTTAGGCGTGGGTGGATTTTTGGATTTTTCATTTGTCGTGAGTATATTATTGAGATTGAACTAAAACTTGAGTAGAAAATAGTCTTTTGCTCTTGTGAAAATTAGGGGTGGATTCGGGCCGAACCGAGCCCGAACACTCCTGGGCTTTAATTCGGCTCGCATTAAAAAACGAGCTAAATTTTTTGACTTAAGTTCGGTTCAAATTTTAATCAAATGAATTTAAACCAAGCTAAATCGAGTAGAATTAACTTTTGAGACTGAGCCGACTCGAATTATATCTAAACCATATTGAAAATTAGAGATCGTCTCATCCCTACATCCAGTTAGAACATTCCAAAAATAATCTCCCTATTTAGAGGATGATAAGACAGAAATGAAATCTAGAGAATATAAAAATGTGAAAAATAGGTTTAAAGATAATTTGATGGAGTTCTTATTGTGGTGCCAATTGAGTTCCTTGTAATTAGAGTAAGAGTATTTACACAAAAAACTACACCGGGATATTCTTCAATTAAGTTGAATTTAAGTTAAACTGAGTTGAACACCCTTTAGCTCAAGTTCGGCTCTAATTAAAAAATGAGTCAAATCTTTTGATTTGAGTTTGGTTTGAATTTTAATCAAACGAATTTGAACCGAGTTAAATCAAATCGAATCAACTTTCGAGATTGAACAAGCTCTGATCCTATCCAGGCCTAGTGAAAATGAAGAATTTTCATGCTCGATTTTCTTACTAATGGATTTTAACCCACTTCAGTCACAATAACATTCACAAAAATCCACATCAAAACAATCAATTCAATCTATACTCCAACTAAGCTCTATAATAAACCCATATGTATGACATCTTTATTATCAAAGTAAAGACAGATAAATATCTACACAATCAGTAGAAAGACAAATATCAACTATAAATATCCCTTATAATAGTCAAAGTCTACAACGAGATGAGTTACATGCAACGACAACAAATATGCATAAGTATACATATTTCGAAATATGTCATACTAGGCTAGAACACAGTTTATATGAGATTACAAAAGTATAATCAAATATGATAAAGGAGTCAGGCCGGCCTAAAGCGCAACCGTATCCCTCCATTTTTGACAAGGCCAATGGGACACAATTCACGAAATTGTGAGCTATGTCATGGGCCTCGGGGAAATGCCTATTAAACAATAATAAAAATTTAAAATAATTCAACAATTACAAAATATATTGTTTTATGGTCAACACTACAAAATGCGGATTTGCTAAAGGCTTGTAAAGCATGACTTGGGAGGTTTTGGGTTGTGTTGCATAACCCGATTTCTAAATACAATAGGTTATGTCAAAACCGATCCAACACAACTTACAACGACTCACTGTTGTGTCTAGGTTTAAGTATAACCTTTGGGTACATGAGCGATTATTTTAATTGATTATACTATATATATAGCACTCTATTACTCAACTATCTTACTATCTTTATTATATACAATATATTTATTATATATGTTATATTTATTGTAAAAACAATATGTATATATATTTTTGAGTAAATAAATAGAGATAAAATATTATTATATGATTAATTAATATTTAATTATATGATGATATATTATCTATATATTTAATTATATAACAAAAAATATATATGTATACTATTATTAATATTATAATTTAAACAAAAAAAGAAAAAACAGAGCAGTGTGATTATAACTAACTAGGTGAGGATAATCTTAAATTTCATGAGAATGTTAATTGTGCCTGGGACAAGGCCCATTCTGTAGTTGAGACGAATGGCTATAATTACCCATAATTAATTTAAGACTAAATTGTCATTTGAGTGTTATCAGTAAGGTTAGATTTGAAGTAAGTTTATTTAGATTTGAAATAAACTTAGCTTGAACGAGTTTGAGATAATGAATACGAATCTAAGCATGAGTTGGGAAGTAAAACTAGAAATGAATCTGAGTCAAACTCGAATTATAACTGTGTTTGACTCGCGACTTGTTTGAACCCTTAGCAAACGATATCGTTTCCAACCTTATTTAAAGATAGAATTGGATTCAAATTGAGCTTGTTCATGCTTAAAACGAGTTTAGCTTGGATGAGTATGAACATGAGCTCGAGACAACAAACACAAATCTGATCACGAACATGTGAGTAAGCGAGTTCCATGAGTCCGAACCTGAACCCAAGTTGAGCCTAAACCCAAACCTCAGCCGAGTCCAATCCAAAACGAGTTGAAAACAAGTCAAGCCTTGTTCAGGCTCGACTCGACTTGTTTCCAACCCCTAGTTATCAGGTATTTATATTGGATATTAATTTGAATAATAATAATGATATATTATCATGTGATCAAATAATATTATATCATTAATTTAAAATTATTTAATTATATAATTATATACCATCATTGATACTATACATAATTTTATTGTTGTAGTTTCCCATCCTATATTTGGGAAAAATAAAGTTCTCTCCCGTTAAAATCTTTTTATTCCAAATTTTCATATGATATGTAACCTTGATAGAACAAATTAATAATAAAAAGATATAAAAAGTTATTTTAACTTCTCAAGATTATAAACAATAAAAATAAAGAAATATTTTTTTTTGATAATTAAAGACTCTATTTGTATTTATTGAATAAGTAATCGTATCTATAATTATTATATCAAACAAGTTAAGACTTTATAAATGTAGCAAATGCTCAAACTCATACCCTCACTTTAAAAATTTTAATACTTCACTAATTTTACTAATCTTCGGATAGAATAAAGAAACTGGTAGGCCATGTGTAGACTAATTTTTTCTCCCTTAATTTTTTCCTTCTTTTCTTATTCCTTTCTTTCTTCTCAAAAAGTTCACACCCTGACGATATGATTTTGGTCGTTAGACTTGACCACATTGTCCATTACTCTTTTCAAGGCTAATATGATATTTTATAAACTAAAATTGTTACGGGGTAATTTGATAATTTGATTTATAACATTATAGCAAGACATTTTTATTTTGATAGTGTTAGGATTTGATGAAAGTTTGGAATAAAAGAATTCAAAATCTGTGATTGCTTTTAATTTAGAGTAATATTATGTTTGAAATTTTATATATAAATAATAATAATTTATTATATAATTAAATAATTTTAAATTAAAAATAAAATAATATTAAATTATATGATAATATATTATTATTTATTTATATAATTTTATTATTTAATTGAATGAGGGCGTTTATGTATGCATGGACAAGAAAGATCCATAAAAAATAAGTGCCCAACTTTTCTGATGTGGGCTTGGCTCATTGGCCCAGATTGGCTATGATGGGTTTCTTGGGCCTAGTCTGCTCATCGACAATGATGTTATCTCTTAGGACAAACATATCTAGATCATACAAACACATCTATATTCTGATAAACCCTTTTTTCAGTACACTAATACATAATTTTTTAAGTAATTTATGAATTTTATAATTATAAATTAAACAATTATACCATCTTATTTTTATTATAAATTGTTACATTGATTTATATAAATAAGTTAATAAAATTTATTATATATGTAATTTTATTCATGATTTTTTACTTTGATTAAATTAAACATTGTTTTTCTTATTATTTTACAATTTTTCAATAAAAATTTTATTTTCATTGTATTTCCTATTAAATTAATTTTACTAAACAAACTAAATATTTTTTTGATAATGAAGAATCCATCTAAGTTAGATGATTCTTTTGAGATCAAACTAATTATAATATTGAATAATTCAAAAGTCTCATCTTGATTTGATACTTACGGATTTCGAACCTAAACGATTTGACACTTTAATCAGTTGAACCAAAACACTCTACCACAAGTGATGTAATACATTTAAAGATTATTATGCATTAGTATTTTATTGGTTATCTTCAATGTCACATTGGTGTTGTCAAGTGGGCCTTCAAATTCTTCAAAGTGACCTATATTGGGCTGGGGCTCTAAGATGTCGAGAAGGAGCAACATTGATCCAGTCATCTGAAGCATTTTGGTATTCTGATTAATGAAAACACAAAGTGATGGGCAACTTTCACTCTCTGATGAAAACGAAAACGACCCAAGAATCTTCAAAAGCTGGCAGCATCTTCTTCAAAATGGATCTAATCACATTCTTGTGTTTATTCGCGTGAGTTGTGCTTCAAATTTCAATCTCTTTTTGACCAAAAAGAGCTAACGAAAAACACCTTCATATGAAAGACTTGTACTCCACCTAGTTAACCTTCTCCTCGGATCCCTCACTCGTCACTTTCAAATGCATAAAAAAGCTGTCAACAAACCCTAAAAGAAAAGAAAAAACAAAGTAAGGTGATGATGCATTAATGACTAGGGGAATATATTTATCCAATTGAAGGAGACTTTAGGATCCCAGATTTCCCTTACTTTCATGCAAAAATACACTCACTAGAGAATGAATACATAAAAGAGGAAATGAATGGAATAGAATTGGGACAATGACCTAATGCAAAAGAACAATTTGTTACCCTCCACTTTTCTTAAAGTCTGCAAAGAGCTTAAGGTGTGTGGAAACTTTGTCTCCATGCTCATGTTTGTCTTTTGTAGATGCTTATTTACATTTTCTTGGTGGGTCTTTGGAGGAAGGAGACCCCCATTCTCTCAGCTTGTTTTGTTCGTTCAAATTACTTGGAATTTGGTGCTACTGCCATCCCATCACATTTCACAATCTTTTCCAGTGAAAGAAACCAATCTAACAACACTAGTAGCTAAAAAGAAAACTATTAATTCTTCTACTTTTGTGACTTAAGATTTCCACATTTACTTTCTTTTCTCATAATCTCCTTTCATTTTTGTGGTTATATCAAGAATTTCAGGTGTTTAATCTCGCTACGAATCTCTAAAAATGAAAATTCACATAGTTAAAAGACTATACAAGTTTTCATCTTTGGTGTTTCATTATTTTATCACTTAAACTACTTTTTAACACTGTTCTGAAATACTTGATCACTAGTCATATATATTTCAAAAAAAGGTAACATCAAAATCAAATCCATCTTTGAATTTGCCTAACTCAATCTAAGTTCTGTTATGCC